>NC_139951.1:23768918-23803918 GCF_963454915.1 Gymnoscopelus microlampas | reverse complement strand
TTGTCAACGTGATTTAGAGCCAATAGTTAAAACTCCACTGTAATTTTTGCACTGCTGTACTTGCTTTCAAGTCCCAGCTAGCTGACACACATTCCTCCACTGTACCAACTGTACTCGCAAACCCCGTAATGATGAAAAGGTCCCTTCATAAATTACCACAAAGTACAATGTCAGGTTGGAGTTTAAAGCGTGTTATTGGGGATGTAAATGGAGGCATTTGCCTGGGTGTGGATGAGAAGATGTAGCCAGCACACCATTATCCTGTCACTGGCCCGTTAAAGAGTGCGCTGATGGCTGGACCCATGGGGACTAACAGGTTAGTGAGTCAGCGTAGGGGTTAACATGTCTTAAAGACCCCAAGGAGGCAGCTGACATATTTAGAATAGCCAGACAGGGAGGAATTAGGGATGGGCAATGTATCGAATTCTCCAATATATGATAGGTATATTTCAGTGAAGCATGTTCAAGCAAGACAGTCTAATAACGGTGTGGCCTCCCTGTCCACTCTTTAGCTATCGATAGTAAGTTACTGCACAAATGAACGAACACTATACTGGCTGCTTGTAGCCATGTCAACTAGTGTGGTGAAGGTCTGCGCCTCATTTGGCCAAATAGAAGCAATGATCTAAATACTTCTCCCCTAAATACAACAGTAGGCTACTTAACAAGAGCAATGTTGGTAAGAGATTCACTGAAGAAGGGAAAACATTTTTTGGATGCATAGATTTTCAACTATGGCTGGATGCGCTTCTGTTTCATGATTTTGGTCCACATTTGAGGGGACAGTAGACCAGTTTTCCTTTTTTACGCATCACTGTTGTACTAAGGAATATATGTAAGGAGGTAGGCTGCTGTTAGCCTGATTATCAGACTGAAGCTGTGTGGAGCTTCAGTCTGACATTGGCTCCAGTGTAGGCGATTACAAGGGGGAGGGGACAAGTATTTCCCTAAACCAATCCTAAGGGATCCCCACCCCCACCTCCGACTCTCATATTTTGTACCGGAGAAATCCTAGGTTCACAATAGGCTCTATGCACAGCAGCCATATTGGACAGAAATTGGGCCCCTTCCTTGCTTCCTTCACAGGTGTTACCAATGACACTAATGAAGGCTCTGTTCCATTTAGTGTAGCACAGTGGTTCTCAAACTTTTTAATTTCAAGGACCCCCATAACTCTCAGAGTTACACCCTCTCAAGGAACCATGAGGGTCCCTGGACCACACTTTGAGACCCAGTATTTCTAGTGAGCCAACATGCACAACATCAGCACCCTGACTCTGTTTGACCAGAATGGAACAGAGCCTTCATTAGAATCATTGGTAACACCTGTGAAGGAAGTCAGAAGAGGCCCAATCTTTCTCCAAAATGGCTGCTGTGCATAGAGCCTATTACAACACCAGACCAAGAGGCAGTCCACTCAGAGAGTGGGCGGGGTCTATGGTATGGAACCAGGCTAGGCTGCTGTAGCCACACAGACCAAACGCAGTGTCATAATGTATGTACACATCATAGAATCTGGCTAGGATAATCTTACGATTTTAATCATAATTATGATTGCTACATTTAGAACATACTTGTACTGTAGGTGGTATAAAATGTTATCGATGACAACAAATGTAAAAATTATAATAGTCTAGATGGCAGCACAAACATTTCAACAATAGTATATCTACAAGAAAAAGCATGTTCATATTTGGGGTTGTCAGTTTTCACTTCAGAGCAACTGACGTGTGTGTAGATTGAATTGCAGTTTGCTACAGTATCTTATTAAATGATAACAGTTTTACTCTGATACAGGCTGATATATTTAAGGGTAGATCATCAAGCCATACCCAATACCCATTTTCAACCCTCATGAGTTTGCAGGTCTGCCTTCAATCCACTCAAGTGTATGCTAATCCTTCCACAGAACATGACAGATGTTATAATAAAATGTGAAATATGCATGGGCCTTGAATTAACTGAACTGTTTGACATGCAGTCTCCCATAGATCCACCCATGCACAACAAACTGCTATAACGACTGTGTACATAAAGATCAATCAAACAAACCATTATTGAATTTGTAAGTGCATTTCTCACACTCAAATGTTTGTGATGAGGGGGTGCCTGCCTGGTGGCTCGACCACTTGACCACGTATTCCTAGTGAGTTACGAGGACCTGGCCTTGAATTGAAAACCTGGCATCTTGTCTTGCGTGTCTCCCCTCTCTCTGCAAGGGTTGAAACTACCAACAATAAAAAACTGCCAGGTTAATGAATTGCTTTGACTGCTGATTTTCAGAGATATATGGATAATTTCAGTGTCTCTTTTCTAAGTTTTCTGAAAAACGTCAATTTTTTATTGAAACATTAAAATAAATGTCATGTTGCTACATAGGTATAATAATATTGAAAGGTATAACATAGGCTATCTAGGTCTAAATGGGTTAATGAAGTCAGACACTTTCATTCTCTCTAGGCTCTGTGTATAACTGCAGTCAGCTAACGTCTGGTTTAGTTTCCAATAGCTTCGATTGATTGACTACATTACCACTTTAGATAACAGACAGACTTTTTCTTTTTTCCTTTGTGTGTTTGTTTTTCCAGAAAAGTTTTTTTCACAGTTTATCCTATTCTGTAAACTGTGACAATCCTTCAATAAAAAATATGTTAAACAGACTTGCATAACTGTAGCAAATAGTTTAGAGGAGAAGAGGCCATGTAATGGCTATGTAAGGTCTGTTGCTGGAGTCTGGCGACTTCCGGGTTTCCTGAAGGTTCCATATGTATTTCCGGCTTAAATCTGCTGCCGCGCTAATCAAGCAAAGCTTTGGGAAACTGAACCAGAAGCGGAAACTAACTGATATAACCGCCGCGGTAGAAACCGAAAGTTAGCCAACTACAGTTATGCGCTATTGTATCAATCAGAACGCTGACATTGAAGTTCATCAGATAGGGGGTGTGGGTTTCCTCTCAGTAAACTCATTGTCTTTCTAGTTTTGTTCCAGTTGTGTGCCAGTCCCATAAAAACATCTTGTGTCAATTCCCATAAAACCATCTTCAATATGCCCACTCGTTCGCTGTGAACTCTCCAGACAATGACCTGGTCTATTCGCACATGGGCTCAATCAAACCATTACACACACTCTGTACTAGGAAGCTGGCAGCGTAAACTCGATTGCATGTCTGGACCAACTGATGCAGACATTTGCATTCTCACAAACAGCCCCTCCGGGTAATGTCTGAGATACATGTAAGTTCAGAGTTGCAGTGCATATTATGTGAAAGCGGCTTTACTTGTTGCTGTGTTATTTGGAGGTCTGAAAATGGATTGATTTACAGTGTTAACTAAAGAAGTTCAGTGAAAGCAACATCAGCACATATGGAATATCAAGGGTTGGGCCATACATATTATATCACTTTTAAGTTGTGTCGCTCTAAGAGGAATATGAGACCTCTGCACTCTAGCTAGCCTGCAAACAAAAGGTCCTCTGCCTACGCTACTCATGCTAATGGTTGTCACAACCTGAACGCTACCCTAAAGTGGAGAGTTAAAAGACATTGTGTTTATGAGTATTGCTTATGTAACATTTTCCATACACTCAGATATGGATAAGGAGACCTTTGCTTTGGATTAGCAGCCACAGACTCGGCAGCACTCTGACCAAAGTCTGCTGCTGAAAGTGGGGCGAGCTGAAGCGATCTGAGGCCACAGTGGTGTCTTTTGAACAGCACCAGCTTCAGCTCAGGAGAGACACCCCGGCCTCAGCCCTGCACAGTTAACCAGCGCTCTCCTACTCATCCCCCACTAATGATGACTGATGACACATATTTGATCCAGCGCTCTGCTGTGCAGTGTCATGGGGGTCCTTAGCAGCAGATTTGGGCAGAGAGAGCGGAGGACAGACGGGCAGACGGGGGACAGGGGAGGCAGATAAGCAACATGTCCATTTATCTTTAGCGTCAGGTGCTAATGTGAAACAAATAAAGAAATAAAGAATAAAGTGAGGCCTGTGCTAGCCGCCTGCAGGCTTAACAAAAATGGTTGATGAGAGCAGGCAGTCACCAGGGGAGCGCAGTGGGATGATTCTAGAATTTAATGAAGGACATGCTTAGCTTCCTTAGTCACTGCAGGTTTCTGGTGTCTGTGTGTGTGTGTGTGTGTGTGTGTGTGTGTGTGTGTGTGTGTGTGTGTGTGTGTGTGTGTGTGTGTGTGTGTGTGTGTGTGTGTGTGTGTGTGTGTGTGTGTGTGTGTGTGTGTGTGTGTGTGTCTGTGTGTGTGTGTGTGTCTGTGTGTGATTGTGTGTGTGTGTGTGTCGTCTGTGGAGCAGATGAGGACCCCTCCCTCTGCAGACACTCATTTCCTGCATGGATCCCTGACCTTTCCGTGCAGCCTGGGGGGAGTCATGTGATCAGTGACACACACACATGCATGCGCACACACAACCTACAAGTCAGCCAACTGGCTTCCGTAAGTTAGACAACATCAGTCCCTCGCTGCTGTGTCCCTGATAGCTGTCAACAAATTCCATTGTTTGATGCCTAATTTATACTTGCAACATAGAACATTTCTGCTGATGAATACGACGCATGACATGCTCAAGTCGTACTCGCTTTATCTGTTCGACTCAGGACCACCAACAAGACAACTTGTGAGTGGTGGTAACCTTAGCTTGAGCCCTGAGGTGAGCCAAGCGCCAACGCTTCCTCTCCTCTCTCCTGTCCTCTTTCCCTCTGGGGCCCAGTTAACCTCCGTTGGCCCCGTCTGCCGGCCCTGTCTCCCGGCCCGCTGACCCGGGCCGTTGTCGTTTGACCCCGGGGGGGGGGCGACCGGGCGCCGCAGCCAGGTTCGTCCCCCGCAGAGCAGAGACACCCGCCTCTCCCAGTTAACTCTGTCCATTAAGCTAAGTGGGGCCCATCCATTATTCAACAGCTTACAATGCATTATTCAAGGTAGCAGAGGAGAAGTGTCATAAATAGTGACACAGGTGAGGGAACGAGTAGCGTACAGTACAGTAGAGAGACGAATCGAGCCTCTACGCTCAAAAAGTAGACTGCAATGAGGACATGGCCTAGTAACGGGGGGATGGGACTGCCATTCTAATGTCAATCTACGGTATGATGAATAAGTAAGCAGGACGTGTGTGTGTGTGTGTGTGTGTGTGTGCGCGCGCGTGCGTGTAAGTAAAAGTAAAAGCGTGCGTGCGTGCGAAGGGGGCACGGATGAACGACTAGAGGACGTTGATAAGGATGAAAGACAGGCAGATCGAGAGGTGCAGGACGACAGCTGACAGGAGAGGATGAAAAGGAATAGCAACCGAGAAGAAGAGAGAGGGAGAGAGAGAGAGAGAGAGAGAGAGAGAGAGAGAGAGAGAGAGAGAGAGAGAGACAGTAAGGAATCCCTGACAACTAATCATGCGGAGGCTGAAGGAGATAATATACCAAGAGGTGCTTTAGAAGTGTTAAGCAAATGGAGGTAGCAAGTGAGAAAATGATAAACTTGTGAAGGAAAAAAAAAGAGAGAGAGAGAGAGAGAGAGAGTGCGAGCGCGATCGGGGTGGAAGACAGAATTAAGACAGAGCGTTAACAGTGAGAAGCAGCCGCCTCGCCAGCACTACCCTGCTCTCTGCACTCCCCACGTTACCCCTCCCCCCAAACCCCTGCCGCGTAGGCGTGGGTCCTGGGGGAACCGCAGATGCTAATACAGTTATTAAGCCTCTCCACTGAAGCCCGCTCCACCTCCTCAGCCTTCAGCATCAAGGAGTTCCCTGGCAGCCAGCTAGCTATAGCTAGCGCACTCGCCCCTTCCACAATAAGATCAAACAGTCCCACCAAGTAGGCCAGGCTCAGGGGAAGCCGGCAGCGGAGCTCCCGACTGAGCGGCAAGGGCAGGTAGGGGCGGGCGAGTCAAGCCCAAGGGGAGTCCCAGCAGGCTTTGGTGAAGGGGGTGGGGGCCGAGGGAGGGGTTCGAGCTAGCCTTCAACCTTGAGTCCCCCCCCCCCCCCCTCTGCCCGTTACATCTCACCGTCAGCTGACCAAAATTCCCAGGCATCTTTTCCTGGTGTTGGGGGGTGGGGGGGGGGGGGCGGGATTAAAAACCTGGAATAGGGAGCATATGGCCATGAGTGGATTTCTTCTCCCGCTACCTTCAAAACATTTGTAGCTGTGGGGGGTTAATGAAGGGTGAGGAGGAGTATGGGGAGAAATAGGGTTCAGGTTAGGGAGATATGGAGCTTAGGGAGCCAGGCTTTAGGCTAGGCTTTCATCTGTGGCCAGGGAAGCCCTCTCTCTCTCTCTGAGAGAGAGAGGGTTAGGCACCTGGATGCTCACCTCTGTAGCAGAGGTGCACATGAAAGGTAGAGAGTGGGGGCGGGGGGCTAATCACAGCATAATCCCAATATGTAATTCAAACTGCGGAGGGCAAAATTATTACCACTAGTCACATTTGCCTGCAGCCAGAAGCGTCTCATTTGGGCACCGACCAGATTGCATGATAAAGCTTGGTAAGGTGACAGCCAGCCATATATAGAATGTCATTGTTCAATTCTGTGAATCCCTATAGCTGGGGGGGAAAAGACTTGTGTTTGTGGTTAACGTGCGCATCGTCTATATCATTGGTTCTCAATGTGGGGTCCTTGGGGGGGGGGGGGGGGGGGGGTGTAACCAGGGGGTCCCCATCAAAAGTAGCTAATATAGCGTCACAATCATTTGAACCACTTTAACCATTATTTTATACTTATATCGGCCATTCAAAAATCGCAGATATACAAGCTCATATCACGTCAATTCGTGCCGTGCTATGAGCTTGTAGATCTGCTATATTTGAAAAATCGTGGAATTTGTGCAAATCTTTGAATATATATATATTTTTTATATATATAACATTTTTAACTCAAATCTTTGCTTCTGGCTGCGGCCAAATACACATAATTTTGGGGGTCCTTGACATGAGAACCACGTCTCTATATCTTAACCGCATAAGCCTTGTTTTATACTTCATCGTACGGGAATGTCTCGCAGTAAAAATAGCCGATCTACAAACCCACAGCGGTTCGCAATCTGCAGATGTAGCTATTGTAGGTCTTCTATTTTAGCTATTTTTAACATTTTTGAAACTTTTCACCTATAATGACATGCCAAAAATCTGACACACCAGATTGAAAATGGTTAAGGCTGCTCGGTGGAAACTGCTTCGGCAAGGGTGACTCTGCTACACGTGTGAAGGCTAAATAAAACAAGCATTTGGATCGTTAAGACGATGCGAGGGGCTTTTGGTCACATATGTCACTGGAGACGACAGGAAGACGCAGGGAGGGGGAGGAGAGGGAGAGAGGGGCGGGATTAAAGACGACCGCTGCCAATGTAACGCGCTAAATAGGACGGAGATATAGGTCATTCTCCACCAGACTCAATTTGCCAACCCTGGCCTGTCAGCAACCGCTGCTTGAGAGCCAGGTCTCCAGCACTCACAATACACTAAACTCTGTCTGTAATAATGCTCACACAGCCAATCCACGCTTTTCTCTCTCCCTCTCTCTCTCTCTTTTTTTTACTCCACCTTTTTCTCCTTCTCTACCTCCCCAAATCTATCTTCACCTTTTTGTTCAAAGAAGAATATGGGGGAAGAAAAGAACAGGAGCCAAATATGGCATTATTCCCCACTGAAATGTTCCAGAGAATGATTGAATGAGTGTTTGAAGATGCCAGCTCTCCTCAAGCTGCCTTCACCCCCGCTACCTGGTACCCCTCTATGCCTGGGATCTCTTTCTCTTACTCTCTCCTTCTCCGGGGTTTTTTTCCCTCTCCTGAGAGGTGCTGACAGCTCAGACAGAATAATCCGGCTCTATTGTGGAACCGCTGCATTAGCAGCAGAAGGCAGGGGCGCTGTGCAATAGAAAAAGAAGATTTTATAATTATATATATATATGTCATGGCGCTGCTTCGTCTTCAGTTGGGTATGTTCATGCTGGGTGTATTTGAGGTGAGTTAGTAAGCTACTACTACCCCCCTACCCCTCCCTGGCGGACCACGCCACGGCGCTCGACAACCTCCAGTTCAGTCAGGTGTTGCCTCGTCCATCGGTCGGATCCCTCAGATGTGAGGAGGCGGAAAGGTGGGGGCGGGGAGGGGATGGGGTTCAATGCCACAGTGTCTCCCTCTCCTTCAGATGTTATCTACGCTTGTTTAGTGCAGTTCGTGTCTCATGCTTTGATCGCAGCTAGCGCTGAGAGCGGCAAACAAAGAGGGGGGTGGGGGGGGGGGGGATTTAGAAAACCAATATTTATGGATGCAACACAGCTAGCCAATTGGTTGACTTTCATTAACATGAAGAATCACAGGACAATGCTGCAGAAAAAAGCCTGACTTATACTTAGTTGCTCACCTGTGTCGCACACCGAAAATAGCAGATTTACAAGCTCAGTGAGATTATACAACAGCTTTTTTCAGTGCGCAACACGATGGGCAAACAAGCATAAATCAAAAGGAGGAGGAGGAGCGTTCCAGGGCTGAGATGTTGATGTCAGATAAGTGTGTTGTTTGGCCCGCCGAAAAAGGGAACAGCGCAACAATGAAACACTAGACACACACACACACAAAAAGGGCTTCTTTCTCATCATGTGACTTGAACCAGAACTGACAAACAAATGCCTCCCGCTCTTCTCCATCCATCCATTCTTCCCACCCTCCCTCTCTGTCTCATCTTTTTCAATCGACTATAAAAAGCTTTCCTCAAGTTACAGTGACAAAAAAAAAAAAGAATCCCAGGGAACAAAAAGAAAGCGGTCTCCATGCTGTGAGTGCCACACGGGTGCATGTTTCCCATTTGATTCCCCCACCCCGCCCTCCATATGAAATAACAGCCGGGGACAGGCGGAGACATGAAGGCAAATAAAAAACAAACAAACAAAAAAATACATGTTTTGGAAAACGAGGAATTGATCAAGGCATTTTAACCGTGATCTGGTCCTGTCTGACATTAGGGCTGGGAAATATATCAATATTGTATCGATATTGTAATATGAGACTAGATATTGTCTGAGATTTTGGATATTGTAATACTGTAATATGGCAGTATTATGGAGTATTTTTTCCTGGTTAATCACTTTCGTACTTTCAAAAAAAGAAAAGAAAAGAAAACGTACATTATCGTATCCATATTTGATTTTGTGCATATCGCCCAGCCCTATCTGACATACTGTACATCACAATGTCCCGAGCGGGAGACTCGGTGTGGGGTGGGATGGCGGCGCCTTTCTTCTCTGCCTGGATTTCCCCAGTTGCAGGCAGAGTAGCGGAGTGGCGGGCAGGCCGGGTGGTACGGCGACATAATTCTCCCCCCGTCCTCTAGGAACAATGAGAGCTCCTCAGCAACTGACACAACCACTTCATTATTGTGATATCTGGCTCTGGCGACTGTCTCTTCTCTCTCTCTCTCTGCCGAGGTACTTCACGAACAATGTCCCCCCTCCCGATAAGCTTTACAGGTCAGCCAAAAGGTTAGACAATACGGCTCTCTCAAATGAAGAGTAGGGGAGGCCTTGATACCGGCTGCACCTCCCCCCCTCCCCCCAAAAACCCCTCTTTTAATACACAGTGGCTCTATTCATGACAAACAGGATCTGATTGTCTCGCTCTCCCCTCGCTCACCTCCTGTAACCCACACGTGTTCGGAGCTGCACGGCTAGAGGGCATCTCTCACTTCACACAATGCTAATATCACAAACGGCGAGATGGGGTTGGGGGGGGGGGCTGGGGGAGGGCAATCAGCGTGTAACCAGATCTTCTCTGCCTCCTTCAGTTGAACATGCTGTCATATCCATCAGTAATGAGAACAAGGGAAAAGGAGGAAATACCATAGTCCTTCCATTTACTCTCACTCTCTCCAGTGCGAGTGTAGTACACACACACACACACACACACACACACACACACACACACACACACACACACACACACACACACACACACACACACACACACACACACACACACACACACACACACACACACACACACACACACACACACACACACACACACACACACAGTCTTTTAAAAAAGAGTCTTCCGTCCCACTTCCACATGACTGTACGAGAGTCTAATCCATCCCTGGTTCCCAGGTGGGCCTTTAAGAATCAAATGTCAGTGGCCGACTTCCAGCCAGACACATAATGAATATGAACTGATATAGAAGGGGGGGGGGGGACCACATCCCAGACATACTGAGTTTCCCCGTCACCAGCTGAGGCCGGATTGAGCCAGGCCGGGCTGGGACGCGGTGGGACAGACGAAAGAGGATAGGACAGACAATATGGAGGGAAAGCTTGGGTTACTCCCATAAATCAAGACACAGAGGATCTTCCAGTATAGCCGTCCAGACGTGGCCCCTGGGGGCCTCTTACCCACACAGACACTCTCTATGGTGACATCCGGGCACGTCGGGGACCCTTGGTTATTAACCACAATGAGATCATCTGGGGCGACACGACTCCCTGACATGCATGTTGTCTCATTTTCCCCGTCTTTATTTTTCGCTCAGACACAAGTTTGACAGATTGGTTATTAACCACTTTCAAGCTGGCGTCCCTTTTTTGGGCACGTCATTATTGCCGAAATTGTTCACGAATAGCGGAAAATCACAGATCTACATCCTCAACACTTGTATACTGTATCGACCATCACCACTAAGTACATAGGCCTTAAAGGAGTAGTTCACCCAAAAAAATACTTATTTTCTATCAACTACACACCCCATGAAGCCTTGAATTCATGGAGATTCTTTATTTTTTTCTACGAATTCCTAAGCCAATAATTTGATGTCCGGCTGCGTTTTGTCTCTTTTGAGTCTTAGAAAATAAGCAATTTTTTGAGTGAACTACTCCTTTAACCACTTTAACCCTGGCATTCCAATGTCATAGGTGAATACAACTATTTCGACACTTTTTGAAATAATGTTTACTTATTTTTTGTTAAGTGGGTAAAGTCAAGGACATATCCAGGGTAGGGAGGGAGGGGGGGGGGTGCTTTGATTTTGTGAGAACAAACAAGGTTAGCTTGTAATGAATGGGTTTTCCTGGTGTGAGACACCACTGTGAGTTAGGCTGCACTGTTGTCCACCTCGGTCAGAGAAAAACCAACTTGGGCGGCAACAACACAGTGCTATTTTCTCCCTCCAGACGGCAGGAGAACCGCCAAGCTCTCTCGTATTTTTAGCGTGCTAACCTCTACCCTATTTTCTGGGCCAGTGTGTGGCTTTTCGGAACGGATGTCCCACTCCGTAAATAGGAGGGCATTCCACCTGTGTGTGTGTGTGTGTGTGTGTGTGTGTGTGTGTGTGTGTGTGTGTGTGTGTGTGTGTGTGTGTGTGTGTGTGTGTGTGTGTGTGTCCTAATGTTAATACACACATCCGCAAAGGGGGTGGGACTGAGGACAAGCACAGGGAGCGAGGGCTACACATAGCAGCCTGGGAGTAGGGACGGGGAGGGGAGGGGAGACAGAGGACACCCTACAAAGGGCAGGCAGGGAGAAGCTCTTCGGCGACTGATGAAATGAGGCAACATTCCCTGTAATCACTCTATATATAGCGGGACATCGGTGGAGGATGGGAGGCATGAAATCTTGTAACATATAGGGGGAAAATTAGGGCAGGCGAGCATTAAAGATTAATCGTGACACTGACTGCCCAAGCTCAGGCTCGCCACACGGAGGATGCCACCACGGAGATGGGGAAGAGAGGAGGAGAAAGCAATAAAGCGAGAGAGGGAGAGAGAGAAGAGAAAAAAAAATCCACTTTGGGAATGAAAATGCCTAGTAGATGAATTCTGGGGTGATAAATGTCCCCGGTTCAATACCCAGATGAATTTATGTATGTTCCATTACGAGAGGGTGGAGATAGGACATGGAGATGGGGTGGAGAGATGAAGAGAACGAGAGCGAGAGAGAGAGAGAGGGCGGGAGGGGAGACGTCTCTCAATGTGTTGGTGAGCTAGCCATGCAGAGCCCATTGCGAACAAGCCATCTGCAGAGATAAGTAAAGAAGTGATTACAACAGGCCCAGCTCAATTTCTGACAGTTGACGCTTGACTGCCCCCATAGAGCTGAATTGATTTAAATGAAGAAGCTATGAATATTTTAGAGGGTGGAACCTCTCCTTTAACCTGAACCATTACAAACTCCCACCCACCTCTCTCTCTCTCTGTGTGTGTGTGTGTGTGTGTGTGTGTGTGTGTGTGTGTGTGTGTGTGTGTGTGTGTGTGTGTGTGTGTGTGTGTGTGTGTGTGTGTGTGTGTGTGTGTGTGTGTGTGTGTGTGTGTGTGTGTGTGTGTGTGTGTGTGTGTGTGTGTGTGTGTGTGTGTGTGTGTGTGTGTGTGTGTGTGTGTGTGTGTGTGTGTGTGTGTGTGTGTGTGTGTGTGTGTGTGTGTGTGTGTGTGTGTGTGTGTGTGTGTGTGTGTGTGTGGTAGTACGGCAGACACGGGGGAGAATGTAATTATTGATACTGAGATTAAGGCCCTATTGTCACAATGTCTGCAATCAGCCGACTCCTTTAAGCCCTGATGAATCAATGACACTGCCTGGATCCTCTCTGTCCGCTCTGCTTTGTTCATCAAAGTGGGCTTTGCAGTGTAAACCAGCCCTTGTTTGGGGATTTAGCGTCAAACCAAACTGCCGTACAGTACTCTCTCACCGATGCCCCCGGCTAATTCTCTCTACAAACAAGCCGGGGCCCGCCCGTGGATCCAAGCATGCATGTGCGTGCGACCCGTGCGCGCTCACCAACACACGGCCCTCCCCTAAAAAAATATGCTGAGTTTCCGACATACTCCATGTCGAATGATTCCGCAATGTGCCACCCACAGCAAATAAAAGCTGACAGTCAGCTACGACATTGTTTATGTGTGTCCAAAAGGTACATGGCTTTGCCAATGCTCAAGGTAATGGGCCACACCCAGTCAGTACACCTTAAAACCAAAACAAAGCAAAAAAGCAAACACACTCAGCAACTGACATGCAGCATCATATGATGAACATGCATGACCCCGTTGCCCGCGGTAACCTTGTAGTGGTGGCGGTGGTGTGTGTGTGTGGGGGGGGGGGGGTGTCACGCCCCATTCCGAGGACGTCTGTATTTAGTCAATGATGCCTCACATTAAAAAGAGGGCGATGACACCTTTGAAGGTTGACGGCAGGGTGCCATTTTGAGAGCGAGTGATGGCAGGTTGTGAAATGCTGCCCTGCGGCCTTTCCCAGGCAAGTGGCAGCAGTGGAGTTGAACTCCCTTCACCTCTGCCATTACAAACATACCTTGATGACAAAGCAGGTTATTGATGTTCACCTGAAGGTGAAAGCGGGCGCGTTTCTGTGGATGTGCCGTGCACTCTCCCCTCTTTCACACTCTCTGTCTCTGTCTCTCTCTCTCTCTCGCACACACACACACACACACACACACACACACACACACAGTCACTCCATCTCTCTCCATGACGTTCCAGCCGTCCAGCCCACTAAATCACTGTCGCCATTGGCTGACAGGGGTTAGATGGACCTGGCGCGACCAGGAGTCTGCTTGGCAGTCCCCTCCCCTGGAAGAAGAGGGGACCTTGCCCGCTGCTGTCCATCCATCTAGCCTGTCCCATCAAGTTGAGATCAACACGGCCCCAGGAGGAAAGGGCCCCTGCTTTTGTCAGGCTGTCCATGAAAACAGTGAGAGGTGCACAGGCGTGAGAGAGAGCATGCAGACATTTTATAGGGCTCAGGGACTTGGCATTGAGGTAAAGGGCAAGTGCTGCACTTCAAAACAATTTAGGCCCGCTGTTTGCATTGTTGCTTCGTCTCTGTGCAACAAATGCGCCAATTTTACTGCAATCACAATTCATCATTTTGTCATAAAACAAAGGAGAAATCACTGATGGGAAAACTGTGCCATGACAAACTCCTTTTGCCTTGACATAAAGACACGTGACAGGCCTCACTGGGTGACCTTTTTCCCCAGCTGTTTGTGTAAGCAACTCTCCTTTTAGTGTCATAGAGTGACAGCTCTCTGGCCAAGTCCATTTGTGGTTTTCGGCAAGCCTCTCGTCTCTCTCTACGCTGTGTTGTTTATGGATAGTTTCTACTCCCACTGTGCACTTGCCAGATGCAATTTGCGCATTGGGGAGGAGGAAGGGGGGGGGGGACAGAGAACAATATCCATAGCTCGTTCGCAAAGCCAACACAGAAAACTGTTGGCGTGTGCCGAGTCCAAACACACCAGCCGCAGTTTTTCCATGTTGGTGCCCGAACAGCACAAACAATTACGGGCGGTCGTCTGACGCTGCAGCCTCTCACAAAGCCAGAAGTAACCACATCAGCGAGTTGGAGCTTTCTGACTTTCTTCTCTTCCCTTCCAAAAAAAGGAAAACCTCAACCCAGTCCGGCCTACAACCTCCGCCCCCCCTTCACCCTTGCCCAAAATTGCTCCCGCTGTTATGGTCCTTAGCGCTGAAAAACAATAAAAATACCATCTGTTTTTTCTCTAGCCTCTTCTAACCCCCTGCACCCCCTTCCCTTCTCCTCTGGAAAGGACTTCCGCACTTAAATACCACATGAGTCAGATTAGACTGCCAGTCACTAGCCCCTCAGACACGCAGCCATCGGAGCCAATAGCCCTACTTGGCAGCCTCACCATGAGAAACAAAATAATCTAACGCTCTGCCTTTCCTGTGCCTTCATCTGCGCTCACTGGAAATGTCCTGATGGACCCCCTTTTGTACTGAGGATGGCCTGGGAAAACAAGCAAAGACACAAAAAAGTCCATGGGCCGGTGAGCATTGGATCCCACTATGCAATCCCCCTTTCTCTTTCTCCCTCCATACTCCCCCCCCCCCCCCCCCCCCCACCACCAGCACCAGTCATTGCTCCCTCCCTCTCCCTCCACAGTGTGTGTGACAGTCATGTGAACAAGGCCACGCACATTCCTTCATGCATGAGCCCGTAATTGCTGTAAGGATTCCGACCGGCGAGGGGGGCGGATCAAGTGCATTTAATCGGGAGGGCCGGGGCCCTTCAGCGTGAAGACTCAGCATTGTTCCTCTGCACCACAACAAGTCAGATTATCAGTGGCTTGTTGATGCTGCTTATGATTAGGCTGAACGGAGGTTACATGGAACGAGCCTCAAATGAGGCTGCAACGTTTAAAGTTTACCAAAACGCGTTATTGACTGCTGCAATGTCCAAATCACAAGAGGCTCCATTTCAATTGTCAATCAGTAGAAGGCATTTGAGAAACCTCTTAAAACAATGAATTCTGGTGTTGTGCAAATCCCTGGACTAGAAATCAAGTTACATGTTGGAGAGAAGCGTTCACTTTTACCACACGGAACATTTTCTAAAAATCAGCACCTCATATTCCACTGCCAAGTTGCTTTTTCGAGCGTTGTGAACCACTTTCAACCTGGCGTCCCTATTTTGGCCATTTTTCGAATCGTCAAACATTTTCAAAAGTAGTGAAAATAACAAATCTACAAGCTTTTAACGTAACATGTTGTGAGCTTATAGATTGTCTATTTTTGCCATTTATGAAATGGGGTTTAAGTGCTTGAAGCATAATTTTAAAAACAAATCTGTTTCCTTGTGTATATCACAACTCGCACATCACACACAATCATCACATTCAGCCGAATACAATTATTTAGTGTCAATGCTATGCAGCCCAGAACAGTTAGATTACAAGTGGCCTGTTGACACGGCTCATGATTGGACAGAATCCCACTGACAGAGCCTGGAAAGAAATAGTTGTGACAGCTGGAAAGGGGAGCTTCTTTGAAAGAGCCAATGCCACTGGGAATAAACAGTGTCCATACGATCTGGCTTTCTGCCTGGCCACTTATGGCTCCGGGAGGTAGGTTTTGGGCCAGTTTAACTCCAGTGACGATGTCAGTGAGTGCACTCAGGGAGCCAGAGCGCTCCTCTCGGGTGAGCACTGTAATGAGTAGTTAGATTCAGCATGGAGTGGTTGAAAGAGAGAGCAAAGAAAGAAACAAAATAAAAAGGACAACCCATGAAGGACCAAAAGGGAAAAGGGCTGAGGTAAAAAAAAAAAAGTTTAACTCCTACCTACAATCTGCTTCCAAACCCACGTGCTGAAAAACATATACCATGATACATGGGACTACTGCCTAAAGTTCAATTTACAGACCAGAGAAAAAAGGAGACCAGAAATAGATAAAAACCAGCAGATGTCGTTGGACTGTCTCTCATTCTCCCTCGCCTGGCTAGTTTGGATTTCTGCGCTATATGGAGGAGGAGGAGGAGAGGGGGTGGAAGAGGAGAAGAATCTTGTTCTGTTTTGTTTTCTGCCCCCGTGATCCAATAAGCCTGCACGCCACGTGACAACACTAAAGGATGTTGCCCCTCACCCCCCCCCCCCCCCTCTTCCCATCTCCCCCATCGTGCACTAAATTTTTTATCACATTCAGGCAGTAAGGCAGGGACGAGCTACGCAACCCCCCCCCTGAGCTGCCCCCCACCCCCACCACACACCTCGTTTCCAACTCCGAACGATGAGCAAAACAATGTGGAGCCGCACTAGGGTTCAGAGGTCTCTTCCTGGTCCCCGGGTCCCCCGCCCTCCAAGCCTCCCTTAGATTAGCTCACATGGTTTGAATCAATGCTGCCTCTGGAGCTGTCTGGCTGGCTGGTACAATAAATGGTTCTCTTGCAAGTTGCTTCACCCAAATGTCTGCGTTGAAAAGGGCCTGACTTGGGCTACAGCGACATGACCTTTTGGGGGGGGAAAAGCAAAGAAAAAGGACGCCGACTGCATGCGTGACATGTCCCTGTCTGTGATTTATATGCAGCTTTGCACCAAAGGAATTTTTCTGGTCTTGTCTGACTTGGGAGAGAGAAAGTGCCTTCAAAAATGTTTTAGATCAGAGGCTACTGTGCAAATAAATGAAGAAAAAAAAAGTTGCGTGCGCATTTGTTTGTTGATACTGCCAAACATTAGTAATTCCTGCTTGGGTTTCCCCTTTGTCGTGTGTTTTCTATGCTCCCGAGATGGGGAGGAAATTAGCCCTTAAGAGCCTGTGGAGATTCCTGGCTTTTGCTCTCCCTGAGCTGTGAAAGACAACAGAGCCATCTCCACTATAAAGGCATGGCATGCTTTGTGCTGACTAGCCCCTTTGAGGTGAAGAATGGTAAAGGGCCCTCAATGATACTTTGTTGTTGCAATAAAACTATCTCTCAGGGCAGCAGATATAGTGTCAATTCAGTGAACAAAAACAGTCAGGATATTTCTCTTGGCCGGCTTTGGTTACTTAACCCAAGACAAACAACTACTAGACAAAACAGATGGCTGGGTTTTGTCGAAGAAAGCGCTGTTCATATTCTACCAAGAGTAGGCATTACAATTGAACAGATATTGCTATTCTATTTTTACGCATTCACACCTATTTGACAGACAGTAATGTAATAACAAAATATATATTTAATCAATTATATCTGACTTCTAACCCCATGACACATAATTGTAAAATCTGACAGTCCATGTTTTAACAGAGCCAGTGCGAGTCATAAATCAATAATGAAAGAATGTCTAGAATGACTAGTGAGTGACTGCCAATAAAGCGGACATTTTTAGATATAAATATAGAGAAATAGACAGATAAATAAATATGTTGGACTGTGAGCGTGTGTGCAGCAGTTGGATCTAGGCTATCCAGATTACCACAGGAATCCAGGGATAACGCCAGCAGGAAAGTTTGATCTTATTAACGTTGGCATGGCTTGCAAAAAAAATGTTGTTTATTAAGTGCATATTTAACGTGGCCTAGATCAGATCACAGAGAGCTCAAGTTTGTGCTGAAGGTTTCGTTGAAAAAGATACATGTTGATCGTAAAGAAGAAAGCGAGGAGGAGAGAGAGAGGAAAAGTGGGTCAACTATAATGCAGCTATGAAGCTGCATGATGTTGATAATACACAGTGCTGTTGGGTGGCATTTCGGCACACTTTCTACAATGAACAAACGATTCTAATAACATAGTAATAACCGTTGCACGATTGTCGACAGTCACTAAATAATTTGAAGAGAAATATTGTCTTGTTAAAAAAAAATCCCAATCGTGACAATTAAAACCACAATCCCCCAAAAGCCCAGAAACATAGTAGTGAGGTGGGACAAGAGGTGTGTTTTTGTGTGTTAACTTAGCCAATGTTGCCAGATTTTGCGAGAGAAAGCAACCAGGTTTATGAAAACAAGCCCAAAAGAAGCAACTATAGGCCACATGAACACTTTAAACACCCATTATGTCTAATCTGACGTGTTGTGATCTACAAGCTCACAACACGTCGCATATATCTGCTATTTTCAAAGAAAAATCTTTTTAAGTGAAAATTGTGGAATATTTTCCAAATCCACACAAATCTTGTATGGGGGTGGCACAACATATTTTCAGAAGGGGGGGGGGGGCGTCTGCGGACAAATACATATTCATTTGGGGTGGCCCTTGCCATTAAAATGTTAATACTGGTTTTAAACAACATTAGGAAACCAGCCCAAATAAGAAACTTTACACTTTAGAAATAAGCCCCCCAAAAAAAACACCAACCACCAATATTTACAAGCGACTTCGCAGAAAAACAAGCCCACAAAGTCGCTTCTGATAAGCGGACATGGCAACACTGGTGAAAACGCCACCTACAGTGATTGGAGCCGTTCCAGTGCTGGTTCCTGATGGACGTGCTGTAGGGATGCGGCGCTCCGCCGGGCACCAGTCCACCTTTCTCTGGGATCAGGCATCCTCGGCTCTGGTTGTAGTAATCCATCATCAGGAACGGGTTCGGGCTGGGGTTCAGTCCCACCACGTCCACACTCTCATACATCATACGGGGGGATTATTATCAAATAGGAGGCATAATCTTAAAAAATATGAGCACCAGCAGCCCTGGGGGTTTCAGATCGCCACCGGTAGAGGTAGAACGGCGGGTGATAAACGGGGGAAACTGCATTAAATAGGGGAGAAAAGTCATAAATCCACACAAAAATGAGTCATTCATTCGAAGGTTCTGTGTTCTTCTTTTTTCCGTTGCGTTGCATGGAAAAACTGGCCGTGCTACACAGAACTGAGTGTCTGAAATGTATGTCCTAATCAGCCGCGATCAATTTGAAAACATAATTCAAGAAAATGGTCAACATGATGTCCTATTAAAGTAGACTGTCGCTTGGGGTGTGAAGAATGGTTAGATCGGGAAAAAATCCCGATCCCGAATAACTTCAGCACCAAAATATCAGCCCAAATTCGGCCTGGCTAAAATAATAGACAGCAACATCTGAGCACGCATCCAAAAACAATTAAATGAAAATTAAATCCAATGAAAAAAGGTCGTTAATCTCCAGGTCCACGGCAATACTAACACTAAAAAAATGTGTGTGTGGACGATCGAGGCGACAGCACCGAGACCACAGACAGAGAGGTTCCGTGGAGTTGCAGCAGGGTGTCCTCTGGGATGTGACCGATTGTCCCGTATGAGCTCGCCTCGGGTGGACTAGATCTGTTAGATCTGTCTGTCCACGGATCCACTTCTTGTTTCCCTATAACAACACTGGCTGTCTTTTCCCTTTGATAAAAACAGATCCGGGGTTCACATGAAACATTCATTCAGCGCGTCTTGTTTATATTTTTGGGGCTGTGCACACAGATCCTTTCCCACACATTAAATCGTGCGGCTGTGGTGTGTGTGTAGTGTTGTGCAGAATGTGACAAGGCACAGCAGCTGGGAAGCTTTGGCTCCGCCCCGCCGGGCCGCTCTCTTTCATCAGTGTTGCCAGGTTTTGAGAGAGAAACAAGCAACCAGGTCTAGGAAAACAAGCCCAAAAGAAGCAACTGTGGGACACATGAACACTTTGTTTGAACCTATATATATATAGGCTACATCAGCTATTTGAAAAAGCAGATCTACAAGCTCACAACGTTTGTTATTTTCAAAAACTCTTGCAATAAAATGTGAAATATTTGGGGGGGAAAATAACACAAATGCCCCTTGGCACAAAACATTTTCATGAAAATATTGGTGAACCACTGGTTTAAATAATAATTAAAACAATTGAAAAACAAGCCGAAATAAGCAACTACACTTTAGAAACAAGCCCAAAAAGCCGCAACCACCAATATTTACAAGCAACTTCACAGAAAAACAAGCCCAAAGTCGCTTATAATAACAGGACATGGCAACGCTGTCTTTCATGCGTAGCTCCGCCCGCGTTTAACCCCTTCAGAGACGTCACCCCCAAAAACACAGAGGAGAGCCCGTCGCATTCCCTCATAGTGAGGTGCGGGGGACTTTAAATAGGAAACGTATCGAAGGACACAATTAAGTTATATAAGCAGCAGAGAGTAATGAGTCTTTCATATCTTTGCAGCAGAGTTCATGAGCATAATTGAGTGCCTTCAAGCAGACTGACACTCGTTCTTGAGAATTCAATCTCTCACTCTTTTATTTTGGGGCTCCTCCTTCCCAACTAATGCGACCTTGTTCCCCTGCTCGAATATCAAAACGCTCGCACCAAAACACAGTCGCCCTGGGGCAAATCCGGCGGTATTCACCGGGTATTCCTAAACGTAACCTCAGTAAACTATGCCTAAAAAACAAACATTATTCCTAAAAGTAACCTCAGTATAACGGTGCCAAAACCTAACCTTATTCCTAAACTTAACCTCACTAAAACTATGCCTAACACTAAACTTATTTCTAACCTTATCCTCAGTAAAACAAATACAAGAATACAAAAACCGCTGGTCCGCGAAAAAAAATAATGGGCGAGCGTGATTTGGGACGAGGGTTCCGGTTACCCCTTGTTTCCCCTGCTCTCATCGTCGCCTATACCCTCCCTAGTTTCTCTCCCCCAGACCACTGTCTCGCTAATTTGCCTAATGCTATGCGGCTGAACTTTTCCTGAACCCCATGGAAAGTAGGCAGCCTCACCTCCAAATGACCCACACGGTGACTCCAACTTGCTGTTTTACCTCTCTCATCATACACCGTTCAAGGTTTCCCACCTTGTACTACAACCCAATAAAACACAATCACAGTTTTTAACAAGTCCTGCAAACCTCACTGCCCCATGCCATTGCCATGCCACAGACAGTAAGGAAAGTTGCAAAGTCAACAAGTAATGACAGGCCTAAGTGAGACATAACTTTTACCCCCCCCCCTGCATCAGCCACAGTGCAGTTAGTTTCACTGCTTCCCTGAATGGCATATTGCAGTGGTTTTCTACCATTTTCATATCAAGGTCCGTTATTTATTCGGCATTTGACCACCATTTGATGAGATGTGCACAATTTGTCCACAATTCCATGACGTATTGATGTGGTACCATAGAATAGATAACAGGCAAACATTGATCAAAATAACAATTATTAAATTAAGTAATGCAGATGTTTAACAATAATTTAACTATTGAGAGTGTACAATTAGTGTAATTCTACACTCTCAAGAGTTAAAGATCTATAAGGGTCCATTTGGTTACCAACTCTCCATCATTTAGCTGGGGACCACCTGGAACCCCCCCAAGGACCACTGGTTGTCCCCGGACCACTGGTTGAGAACCACTGGCATATTGCATCAACTTCTTATTAATGCAGGCAATTACTCCCTCCACCTATACTCTCTGTGACATTCCATGCAACATTGTTGCAACTCGTTCAGCAGGCACACAGCTGTGTGTGTCATGCACCAGTCAGTGCCAAAGCTATCATACTGTAATTTACATACCTAGCCTGAATATTACATTCCCATGACAGGTGATTCAGAAAACAATACAACAATAATTATAGCAATACACACAATGTCATTATATGTATTTGTAGGTTAATATAGATTTATGTTGCAAAGTTAGTGACACTGCTGCCTTAAACGGTGTCTCGCCGGCCGCCCCCACCTGACTTCACAAGTGGTACATTACACTTACAGTGACCTGCAGGGCCTACACCTGAGCCGCAGGTCACGGCTGGGTCGGAGCAGCAAGGTGTCAGGAGGTGGGATTATCTGTAATGAAGCCCAGCAAGGGGTTGAAGGGGCCTGGCCTACGCTGTCCCTGCAACCTCTCCTTTGACTGTGACACATTATTGAATGCAGACCCCTGTGTGTTTACTCGGCCTGATAAGGAGAGCCCAGAGTGGAGCCCCCCACCAGCCTGCACTGATAGCATAGCCACACATTCCTTGACAGGATTAGCCCACTGAGTAATGGCTGTCAGAAAATGCTAATTTTCCGAGGCTCTGTTTTCTTCTCCAGGGGGGGCGGGGGGGGGGGGGGGGGGGGGGGCATTCATTCTCTCAGTTAGCTTGTGATTACACAGTCAGAGTCTGAGAGATAGCGGAGTATTGATCACTGTTTATTACAACAAAGGGGGAGGGTGAAAATGCTAAATAAGCTAAAATAATTATTCTCATTTATTTATTCATTATTTTACTTACTTATGTATTTATTTACAATGAATTCAGGACACTTTTTTCGTCTGAGAGAGAGGAAAGGAAACAGGGTGGAGTGGGTGTGAAAGAGAGAGGAAGGCAGAGGGTGTTGCTGAGGGAGCTGGCGTGGTGCCAGGTGGTGCCCAGTCATATCTGTGCCCGCCAGTTGAATGAGCCAAGTTTGCAACGGCGGCCTTATTTTGACATGCGGAGGTGTGGGAGAGAAGCTTGTCATACTCTCACACAAACACAAACACACACACAGTATGTCGACATACACACGCATTTAATGTGAGTCAATTGGAGCCAGGCATAGCCAGTTAGAGGTTAAGTGAAAGTGGCCAGTGGCTTCTGGCACATGTCAGAATGGCTGTGTGACGACACAATAGAGAAACAAAAGAAAAAGAGTGCGTGCGTGTGCGCGTGTGTGTGAGAGAGAGCCCAGACAGCCAGTTGCAGCCTCAATAAGCACTCCTCCTGAGCAACACAGGAACGTACTGTGGTAGATAGGATACCCAGAGAGAGAGATGTGTCACTATGGCTTAGCGCTCCAAAGGCATGATGCAAAAAACCCAGGAAAACCAATAGAAAGGCTTGATTGAAGCAGCATTCAGACATTGATGCCCTAACAGAGCTTGCAGGTTATGTAAGAGCAAATAATAAAGCGATATAATGATGGGTAAACATAAACATAGTGTCCTGACGTTGGAATAGCGAACGGAAGGGGATAGACTGGTGGAGAAGGAGGTGGGGTGAAAAGACGAGAGAGAGAGAGAGAGAGAGAGAGAGAGAGAGAGAGAGAGAGAGAGAGAGAGAGAGAGAGAGAGAGAGAGAGTTTTAGGAGAGAATTCAAAGAGGTTTATGAGAGTGGGTGGAGAGGAGATTGCAGGCTGGACCTTGAGGGTGTCAAACTATTTTTACTGCCTCCTCTCTTCTTCTCCTCTGCCCCAATCGGGGGCGTTAGGAAGCAGTTAAAAAAAAAAATCCTTCGCCCTTCCTCCCCCCAAGGAGATGAGCTGACAGGTTAGAACAAACAATAGGTCATTATGTCATTTGGCTTATTGCGTGTGATAAAAGAGGTTGAAAAGGGGCTCCCTTGGCAAACGCACAACCCCAAGCTCAACTCCACTGGCGATTGAGAGCTCAGTCAAGATGAAGCAGCAGAAGAGTTTTTTGTTTAGTTTTTTTCTACCACTTACTGTATGCCCTATGCTTTGTCATACAGTGGATAGCGAAAATAGCTGATCTACAAGCTCACAATGCGTTGTGATGCTACATGTTGTGAGCTTGTAGATCTGCTATTTTTACTTCTTTTAAATATATATATAACATTTTAAAAAAGTAAAACATTTGGAAAGGATTCTGGAAAGGATCCATCAACATCTGCAATCAGCTGTCCCTCGACTCTTGTATCATGCTTTTTTCCCGGGTCTCCCAAGCTATGGTCACTTCCTGTGTAATGTGTTTGACACAGGGGGGGTCTTTATTGGAGTGCTCTTCATTATTTGGTGCGTTTTCCTGAACACAATCAAATTCTGTGAAAGTCACAGAGAC
The DNA here is from genome assembly GCF_963454915.1 of Gymnoscopelus microlampas. Lineage (NCBI taxonomy): Eukaryota > Metazoa > Chordata > Actinopteri > Myctophiformes > Myctophidae > Gymnoscopelus > Gymnoscopelus microlampas. The sequence goes on along the minus strand of NC_139951.1, from coordinate 23,779,934 downwards.
GTTAGCCAAACTCTGACCAGGTATCAGTGACCAGGTCTAAACTGGATAAAGGCTAAAGCAAACAAAGGCGAGACTGGCCTTATCACTCGGACAACACTTCACGTGGGTGAAGATATCGCCTGACCAGATAAGACCAGACATCTTTGAGTCAGGGCAGTCCGGGAACTCATTTTGGAATTCCTGTCCACCATAATGGTTAGTGCAATGTTCCCAAACTGGGTTTGAGGGCCTGCCAAGAGGCCCTTGAGAAGGTCCCATGAGGCTCCTTGGCAAAATGAACAATTCATTTAGTGATTTCACTTACTTATGTGTTCAGCACGACTATTTTGATGACTTTCATTTCCCTAAACAATCAGCTCCTTACCTAGTGTATAGATTCTATGTAGAATCATATTAGGGAACAACAATCTTTTCGTAGAAGTCTGTGGGACAAAATCGTATCAAATGTGGGCATATCCTAATGCATGAAGGCTATCTCTGTAGGGATCTCATCTTTGGCATGAAAAGGATTGGGAACTATAACACAGTCTCTCTTGACCTCACTCACCGCACCCAATCTTACCCCCATTCCCCGTTCTCATGCACAAGTGCCAGCAGATGGCTAATGCCCGGCCGATAAAAGAAATTGAGACGAGCCTCCATCTTTCCTAAATCTTACCTGTCATCCTAATAAGGCGGGACAGTGGGGGGAGACAGAGAGAGAGAGAGAGAGAGAGAGAGAGAGAGAGAGAGAGAGAGAGAGAGAGAGGACAGTTTTAAGGAGATGAAATGTGTTCTAATTTGAGAGGGAGAGAGAGAGAGACAGAGAGGCAGAGTGATTGTGTGTGTCTCTGTCAAGCTGTGTCAAGTGGGAGAGAGAGGAAAGCATGTCGATGACAGCATTAGCCCACAACTGTGTAGCTCAGCATCCTAATCCCCACACACACACGCGCACACACAGACACACACATTGCTGTCATGGACTGACTCCGCTGCCAACTTCCTCTTCCTCATGAGTGTTGTGTGTGTGTATGTGTGTGTGCGCACATGTGTGTATGTGTGACACAGCTTATCACACTGTTCCCCCGCCACCATCCATTTGTGTGTGTGTGTGTGTGTGTGTGTGTGTGTGTGTGTGTGTGTGTGTGTGTGTGTGTGTGTTTACACAGCTGGGTTTGTGCCGCTCGTACAGTCAAGCCTAGCAGCTGTGCTCTCTCTGTCTGACAGTGAGCTGATGTGTAAAGAAGGACCTTGCCCTCTGAGCAGGCTATCGATGGACACCACCGCACTGCTTTCACGTCCCTACTATGGATCTATCAGACACACACACACACACACACACACACACACACACACACACACACACACACACACACACACACACACACACACACACACACACACACACACACACACACACACCCCTTCTCTCCCTTTAACACACACACACACACACACATACCGACATTCTGTCCCTTTCTGACACACACAGAGACATACACTGAGCACATCCTGAGCCACAGTTCATCTGTTCTATAGATCCCTGCATTAGAGGCTCACTCTCTCCAATGTGTGTCTGCGTGCATGTCTCTTGCAAAGGTTGTGTGTTCGCGAGTGTGTGTGTGTGTGTGTGTGTGTGTGTGTGTGTGTGTGTGTGTGTGTGTGTGTGTGTGTGTGTGTGTGTGTGTGTGTGTGTGTGTGTGTGCGTGCGTGCGTGCATGTGTGGGAGATCTTTGTGAACGCTCCCCCTGTGTCATTACCCCTTTAATGTCCCCTCCGACAGCAGATTCCGGCGTTTATGGTACAGGCCCATATCTGCCCATAAAGCCTTTTATTGTTTGGCCTGGCTCTATGGTGGCCGTAACCTGGTTTTCCCCATTTTTTATGGGAGGGGGCGGGGGGGAGGGCATCGCTATATCACTGGCAGCGAAGAGGACAAAGACGGCCGCCATCGGTGTTTACCAAAGTATGGGCTGCTCGTAAATCCATCACAACCGGCGGCATTCTGGAAATACCTCAGTAAGGGAGGAGGTGGGGCGGGGCAGGGGGCTGACGGAGAGAGGGAGAGACAAAGAAAGAAGGTGGGCAGAGGTAGAGAGGCCAAGAGGAAATGAGAGAGTTAGAAAAGATAGAGATGAAGAGAAAAGAGAAGGAAAGACATAGACGCGAGAAGAAGAGTAGGTTGGAAAGAAGAGAGGTGAGAGATGGAGAGAAATAGAGGGAGAGATAAAGAACGAAGGGAGGGGGTAAAGTGAGACAGTGAGAAGAAGACAGAAGAGAGAGAGAGTGCAGGGCATGGCCTATTGGATGTCTTGTAATCGCCGACGCTCAACGACCTCCAGTTAGACAGCCCATCTCAGCCAATGATCATTAGGTTTATGTTCCTTTACCCCTGAGTCCATCATTCAGCAAATCAAGAGAAAAAGGCTATGGATGTTGCCCTGGAGGAAGGAGATTTCAATATAGCTCAGCCAAGACTAGAATGGCCTCCCATTAGCTGTCAGGGACAGAGAGGAGCTAGTGCACACAAATGGACAGAGCGCCGATTTTTATCCAGCAAGAAAGGAAAGATCCCAGAATGATAAATGAAGAGAGGGTGAGGGGGGGGGGGGGGGGGGGGGGCAGACACTGGAAGAGCTAAAACATGAACTAACAAACAAACAACAGAGTGAAGGAGCTATGGAAAGAGCTAAAGTTAAGATAAGGGAGAATATGTCTAGAAGCACACCTCTAGTGATGGGGGGGGGGGGGTTGCATGCTAGCCAAGGAGAAGGATGATTACATCATGACGCAGGAAAACACAGGGGCAGAGGAAGGAGAAGGAGAGGAAGGAAGAGAGGTAGGCAGGGGCTGGCAAGAGCTAACGGCCCAGTGGGACCTCGTCGACATAAATTACAACTGGATCTCTACATTCGTACGGCACAACCCTGGGTGTTCATTTGAAAGTGTGAAAATGTGACTCTCTCAACTGCGGTCTAGTCTAGCCCTCGCTAGTCTCACGTCAGACGATCAGAGATCTCAGGGATACCTCTGTTGATAGCTAAATTCAATGTAGTGGGTAGAACAGTGGCGAGGATGGCCACTAAAAATCCTTTGCCTACTGCTTTGGAAACCAATACTGTCACCGTTTCTATATCAAGGACCACCCTAAAGACTTTGAATTGGCTCTCCAATGCAGATATTTTGTTCCCGGACAGTTTTAGCCACTACATTGAATTTGGATGTCACCAGACGTATCAGTAGGCGTAGATCTCCGATCGTCTGGCTATCTGAGACTATAACCTTCGCTGACTCACCACAGTGAGAAGGGAGTGGGAGAGGGAGAGGGTGAGAGACAAAGAAATAAAGAGAGAGAGAGAGAGAGTGGGAAAATGACAGAGCCAGGGAGAGGGGAAGAAGGGAAAAAAATGGCAGACATCTGTTCATCAAAACAGACTTCCGGGCTTTGATTTGTCCTGTGTCTTGGGCTGCTGCCCGCTATTTCATCTGGCTCTAACAGAGATCACTGCTCACTAACCCCCCCCCCCCCCCCCCCCAATCCTCCTCTTCGTCTCACCTCTCTCTCTCTCATTCAAGTTTGAAGTATCATCGAGGGCCGACTTCCCATTCCCCATTGAGAAGTGTGATACTAGTAGTGGCCTGAACGGGAGGGGGGTTATGCTGGTTCGTTTTAAGTGGATTTTACTCAGTCTTGTACCCAGCCAAAAGCATTATGACGCCTTGGGAAGTGACCTCCACTTGAGCCACCCCCCCCCCAAACACAGGCGCCAGGCAGGGCACATCAATTGTTGCCCCTAACACAAAGACCAAGTGTGAGCCAACATGGATCGCGTCCAGGGGCTGGATAATGGCGATGCGGGTGGGATGACCAGTCGACGGTTCTCAGGACAGAACCTCACCTGCACGTTTGTGCGTACACGTATGTGTACACGTATGTGTACAGTACACACATGATGTATGTGACAGAGGAAACTACCTAGCCTCCTTGCCTACACACAGTGGTGTGTATGCAAATCTTTTTTTTTCAGCTGTACGGTATTTTAATGACGGCACGTCCGCGCGCTCGCACGCATTACCTTGCCGTACCTGCATGTGCACGTGCAAAAATACTGGCCACACGCCACGGTGTCACGCGCAGCGACCAAAACACCACTGCATACACACCCTGTCAGCATCGGCCTCCCAGACCGCACACGTATCCGGATCCATCGCAGCCCATGTTGCTATGTTCTATTGCACCCTGTGTGTTTGTGTATGCTGGCAACCCCCCCCCCCCCCCCCCACCCCCGAACACTAATATGAGGTGGTGAAATGTGCCGAGCCAGTGGGAACGCGGATGAAACATCTGAAATCCCCCTGCTTAGCCAGCAGGTTGGGAGAACAAAGGGCCTCCCCTCCAGAGAGCAACAGCTTGCTGGGGACAGGACCATGACAAATGCCGGCGCTGCCCCACACTGCTTTCTATCTGGTGCTGGGTGGAGATGGTGGTGGGGTTGGGGGGGGGCTCCCATTCTAACCTGGTGGAGGAGGAGAAGGAAGGGCTAATGGAATGGACGACTCCACCACGTTAAATGGAGGAGCAAAGGGGAGTGATGGGGGAGGCTGGGGTGCCATCAGCATTTCAAAAGGTTGGTGCGCGGGGAATGTAGATCACCAGGCAACACACCATCTCTCTCTCTCTGATAGCAACCCACAATCTTCTCCCTGTGTATAAGTGTAGCGGGGTGGGACGTTGAGAAGAGAATGTCTTCACCCCACCATTGTCACCACACACACACACACACACACACACACACACACACACACCACACACACACACACACACACACACACACACACACACACGCACACACACACACACACACACACACACGCGCACACACACACGCACACACCCCTCTCTCTCCCTCTCCCCTTCGCCCTGAAAGAGAGGAGTTAATTGGATGAGAGGGGGCCCTTTTAGCCCACAACTCCCAGAGGTGCACGTGGGTCAACTTCAACTGGAGAGCCGGAGATACAACCCTGACAGTGAAAAGTGCGCTATCAGGGGACAGATTTTCATTGAGCTGTGTCTGTTTTTTTCCTCTCCTTCTTCTCCTTTTTCCCCCTTTTCTTTTTTGCAGCCTCACACAATAAAGAGGACATTGAAAGGTCCCCACGGTGCACCCACAGGCGTCAGGGGGTGGGGGTGGGGGGATGGGACAGCCTCGTCCTTTGTGGTAAAATGGACAAGACCCAGAGAAAAGAAACAAATGTATATCAAGCTTGGAATTTTCGTTACCTTAGCCTTTACGTCCCAACAGTGGCACAAAGACAGTATGTATGTGACTTTAGGAGGGGTCCTTAAACCCCCCCCCACACACACACACACACACACACACACAATGAAACTCACGAGGCCTGTTACATGGTCTGCTTTCCAATGGCATCTCTATGAATCTGCCCTGTACGCACAGATAAGCTACTGTACTGCGTGTCACATATAAAAGTCACACTTTATACAGTATATTTACCATCTCGATGACACGGCTCTCATTCACTCGGAAGACTCAGTATAAATGGAATGACACTGGCAAATAAAACTGTCATTCATTTAGTCACAAGAAGATGAGCAACTCAATAAAGCAATCATAAGGAGAAGAGGAAAGAGAGCTATGAGAACAGTTCATCCATTCCATTTCACAGCAAATCAAACAAACAAGTTCCCAGGAAATTCTCTTTTTCCTCTTTCACTAACACTCTGACTGGCAACGTAATTCAGGACTATTTTCAGCACATCAACCTCTGGCAAAACTTTAACTTTTTTCACCCAAAAGCCTATAGAAAGGCTGTGTGTGTGGGGGGGGGGGGATCCTGGCGTAAATAAAGCACAGCAGTCGCTATGGCTACCCGAACCATCTGTGTTGCGAAGGCGCGGTGAGAGGAGTGTCTCAATAGTGGGTAAATAGTGCATTACAAAAAAGTGAATGGCCCAGAAAGGAAGATCATTAGCCGGCCCAGACCCCACCATTCTCTGTGTGATGCCAAGGGGAGGTTTTGATACATGAAGAAAGAGGCCTGATAATATTTAACCAGCAGAGATCTATCATCAATCTGGGCTCCCCCCCCTCTCTCTCTCCTCTCACTACTGGCTCTGGCCCATTGTCATTTGTACCCCTGCTCCCTTTCACTCTTTATTCAATATTTTGGGCCTATTGTTCCACCTTACATGCCCCCTCTGAACTACATTACTTTTCCCACTCGCTGGTGAAAGGGAAGGGGCAGCACAAAAAAAAAACATAATATGTTATGGTGTCAACGGCAACAAAACGTCAGTCGGCCGTGGCCAAAAGGAGAGAAAAAAAAGTCAGTTTTTCTTTTTTTTGCATTGCGTTGCAGCAAGCAACTGAGACACGCACACACAGTCACAATGTCCCCTCACACACTTTCTCTTTTACTCTTCACACACACACACACACACACACACACACACACACACACACACACACACACACACACACACACACACACACACACACACACACACACACACACACACACACACACACACACACACACACAAACACAGACGGAGCCCCACCCATGATGACCCCGTGGGCTTTGCTGGGCTCTTTGAATGAAAAAGAGAAGTCATTTATCCGACTCATCCTCGCTGCACCTCACAGCACCTTTTAAAAACACTCTTTATTCCCCCACTAAGGCTATAGCTGCATCTGGCTGACAGCATGATGAAGAGCCTTGTTCTCCCTCTCCTCTCCTTCTCTCTCTTTCTTATTCTCTCACTCTGCCTTTTCTATCTCTCTGGAGCATCCCTTCTCTTCCCATCCTAAGCGCCACCAATCCTCACCGGGAAGCAAAAGGCTAAGCCTCATTGACGATCTAGGAAAGTGAGTGTGTATGTGTGTTTGTGTGTGTGTGTGTGTGTGTGTGTGTGTGTGTGTGTGTGTGTGTGTGTGTGTGTGTGTGTGTGTGTGTGTGTGTGTGTGTGTGTGTGTGTGTGTGTGTGTGTGTGTGTGTGTGTGTTTACTTCTATCCATGTGCATCAGTGTTTGCATGTTTATATAGATCTAGGTGCTGGGCGGAGGATAATGTGCAAAAAAAAAAGCACATGAGGGGGACGTTCACAGATGATGATGATGCGACTAATGCGTGCTAATGTGGGGAGGTGAGAATAGGAGTGCGAGGGGCCGCTGGGAGGCCTGGCAGCTCATCAGGAGCCAACAAAGACGTCCTTCCATCTCTCCCTCTCTCCCACACTACAGTATCTCTCTATCCTTTCCCGTGCCTGCTACTCTTCATTACTTCGAAGAAACATCTACATACACTCTGTCCTTTTTCCCTCATCCCACGTTTCAGCTCTCATTATTTCCCTCCATTTCTCACTCTCTCTCTAGGTAGGCATGGTTGGCATGCTGCCAGTCTTTGCCCACCCCCTTAGGGCCCCTGGTTGTGTCTGGCCAGCTGGATAGCCTTACATCATCTGCTGTGATCCTCAAACCCCCCCGCTCGTCTGTTCACAGTAATTCACAATGGCCGGAGATATGCCCTAATGGTTAGCGCAAGGGTAGGTTTTGCTAACAACAATGGGGAAATGCCATGCTGTACTACACTATGCTAAGCTAGCAACACAGGGAATGAATAACACTCCCTGAACAACAAGACTAGTACTGAAGCCATTATGCTTAAAACACTGAGGGATTGCATCAAAGCAGGACAACATCAATTCAGTTTATGATCAAAGATGTCTAAAGTAGTTACAGAGGATTGTTTGTACTGATCACATGATGAGGGAAGTTTCACTTATCGAACAGGTTCCTGAGCTGTCCGGCTAGACAGCGTGGGCAGAAGGAAAACACTTGAACGACAAGTGCTGTGTAATGGGCAATTTGTCTTTCTGAGGTCAGTGTGTGGTGTGAGAGAGAAGAAAATAGAGAGAGAGAGAGAGTGTGTCTGCGTGTGTGTGCGTGTGTGTGTGTGTGTGTGTGTGTGTGTGTGTGTGTGTGTGCGCGTGCGTATGCGTGTGTGTGTGTGTGTGTGTGTGTGTGTGTGTGTGTGTGTGTGTGTGTGTGTGTGTGTGTGTGTGTACTATCTCATGCCCATGAGTTTATCTCTTCAGGTCTCTATGCAACCAGGCAGGAATCAGCACCTCGACCTCTAACCCAGTTGGCCTAGCGCCCCTTCACTTTCCATCTTCCCGTCTCTCTCTCTCTTTTTCACTGGATCATTCATCACTCGCTCCCTCCCTCTTTCCTTTCACAGCATCCCGGTCCACAACACGGGATCCGCTAATGCAGCTACTATTTCAGCTATGCTGGTAATAGGGGTTAGACTCACTACGACGGCAAATCCTTTTTAAAGTACAGAAAATGACAGAGGACTGGACTCCAGCCAGAGATTAGATAAAGCATAAAAAATGAAAATAATAAGTCTAAATGAAGGAGCAGCCACTTTTTTATTTACATTTATTTTCACATAAATATGCATGATGTAAAACATTCATTTCAATGAATCTCTTAGTTGCACCATAATTGGTAATGTGAAGTATGTGCAAGTATTTATAAAGATCGCTATTTCCATTTGGCCATAGGAGACATATAGACTGTCACCACACTGGTTGACATGCCCACATGCAGCCAGCCTGTATGGTGTGGCTTCACCACTGAACACCACATTGTGATTTATGCGGCTGCACACATAGTAACTTACTATAGATAGCTAAAGATTGGACAGGGAGGCCACACTGTTATTGGACTATGATTAAGCTCGCCTGCTCAAATGGAGTGGATGGAACAGCCTCAAAAACAAGTACAGAGGAAAGTCCTGAGTGTTCGCTTAAGGCCTCTAGTTTGGGGTTGGAATTGGTGATAGGTTCTCCAAGTAAAGGGGAAGAGAAATATCATATGTTTGGCCTATGTCCTTAAGTCATACTTACGCATTTTCACTGGAAAAATGCTGACACACTCACATCAGGAACATCACAGTACTTTCACTTTCACAGGAATTTCAGCTTTGAAGGGATATTTCACACTGTGCTGGATAGTTATTGGCCCTCTGTGTTAAACGATCAAAAATAGCAAATACAGTTTGAGCTTGATTTGATGAAAAAGAGCTGATCTCTGGGAGAAGCCTCATTAACTGGCCTAACTGTAGACATTTTGCATTCCAATCAGCAGGCAGTGATTTTCCCAGAAGCAGTCAGTGAAACCAGTGTTTCTCAAACTGCATCTGTGTATGTCAGGTGGCAAAAGTGGGTCATAGGATGCTCTCACAAGGTCAGGGAAAGAAATAGCTAATTCAATAGAGGAATGTTGCTTTATTAAATATAATGGGCCTGACTCTATGGCCAACAGCATATTTGCAAGTACCAGTGTGAAATCAGTTCAGCTGAATGAGGCTAGGAAAAGAACTGTACACATCCAAGCAGAGAGAGTCAGTAGTGGGCTGAGGTAGCCAGAGCATCACGCTGGTTTCTACATGTCCCTCTCTTTGCTGTAACAGTTCCTGTGTTGCAAGATCGCTGCCACACATGCATCACCCAGTCGGATGCAACTCTGTACGTGCGTATGTGCGTGTGTGCGTGTGTGCGTGTGTGCGTGTGTGTGTGTGTGTGTGTGTGTGTGTGTGTGTGTGTGTGTGTGTGTGTGTGTGTTTTGACCAGTAGGATGTGCTAACTAAAAAGTGTAAGAGTCATGCTTCAGTTGATTCTGTCACAGTGTGATATGAATCTCTCTCTCTCTCTCTCTCTCTCTCTCTCTCTCTCTCTCTCTCTCTCTCTCTCTCTCATAGTAAGGGAGGTCTCATTGCGCGATACCACAAGAGCCCTCAGAAGCCTTCAAAACCACACTCCACCCCTGCTAGGCCACACACGCGCACGCGTACGCACGCACACACACACACACACACACACACACACACACACACACACACACACACACACACACACACACACACACACACACACACACACACACACACACACACACACACACACACACACACACACACACACACACACACAATATGTATACGTGTACTGTATTTATAGGATAGCAGACACATATATTACAGACTGTGTGTGTGTGTGTGTGTGTGTGTGTGTGTGTGTGTGTGTGTGTGTGTGTGTGTGTGTGTGTGTGTGTTGTGTGTGTGTGTGTGTGTGTGTGTGTGTGTGTGTATGCATGCATGCATGCATGCGCGTGCGTGCATGTGTGCGTGCATGTGGAGATAGTGACTATGACACAGGTGACATAGCAGCGAGTGAATAATTCATGAAGCAGAGAGGACGACATTAAACAGGTGTGCACTCGTCATAGGACACCGCCATTCACCCGTCTATCCATCTGTCTATCATCCCTCCATCATAAACCCCCTTCCTCCTCCTCGTTGCTCTTTTCTGCTCTGCTTTTCTCTCTCTCCGCCACTCTTTCTCTGCCACTCCTCTCTTCTCCTCCCTTTTCTCTCCCTCTCTCTCTTTGTCTCCATGTCGTTCTGTCGTGCCCCCTCTCTTTCTCTTCTTTTCACTCTCTCTCTCTCTCTCTCTCTGCTCTGGGGAGCTCAGATAAAGGATAATAATGGATCTGCTGACATTCAGCTGTCCCACATAAAGATTCTCATTAAATAACCTGGTTAGGAGGGACCAGTATGAACACACACACACACACACACACACACACACACACACACACACACACACACACACACACACACACACACACACACACACACACACACACACACACACACACACACACACACACACACACACACACACACACACACACACACACACACCCAGCTAATGCACATGACCCTGGGCAAATGCACATGCACAGTACATGCACAACACATGCACACAAATACACATGAATGCACCCAAAACACAGAAATAAACAACATGTACACAAAGACAGGCAGCAGCACACAAACACACACACACACACACACACACACACAGACACAGACACAGACACACACACACACACACACACACACACACACACACACACACACACACACACACACACACACACACACACT
>NC_139951.1:23756161-23763661 GCF_963454915.1 Gymnoscopelus microlampas | reverse complement strand
TCTGGTGCGTGATTAACACCATGTCCAAGACAATGTTGATTGTATAAAGACGACCCCCCTTCTAAAATGGATTGCAATGCGGTGGAGTGGACATGAATGCAAATGGAGAACAGAACGGGACCCCCTCCCTCCCCCCAAACCCCCGCCAACCTAATCCTCCTTTTTCCCCCTCAGACTCTCTCGGCTGAGTGATAAACGCTGTCTGTTGGCCATAAATCCGAGGGGAGTCCTGACAGCCGTCCCAATAAAGCGCTCCATTTTCTCCCTGTTCTGTGGCTTTGTCAGAGGCCCAGAGGAAGTGAGATAACATAAGGAAGAGGGGAGGGGGCATACGCAGACAGACACACAAACACGATGCACGCAGAAGTACACACACACACACACACACACACACACACACACATATACACACACACACACACACACACACACACACACACACACACACACACACACACACACACACACACACACACGCAAGTATGCCGAATAGGCAATACACCCCAAACCACGAGACAATTGGCAAAAACATATAAAGCTGCGAAAAGTGCATATTTTTAAGCATTCCCCCATCCGTCCCTCACACACACACACACACACACACACACAATGCTGAAACAACACCCACAGACAAACAAACCCCAACAAATATGCTCACGCTTAAAAAAAAACACCCACACACTCATTCTCCCTCGTTCTCTCTCCCTCTCTCTCCTAACGTGTCTCCCTCTTTGTCATTCCTGTTCTGCCTCTCCCTCTTGCACCCCCCCAATCCAACCCCTCTCTCTCTATTCTGTCATGCAGCCAGGGATAAATGAGCTCGGTGTGCTGAGTGACTTATGGTTTCGTCGCGAGGCGAATGCCGTCTGCGGTAATGATCTCTCTCCAATGTGCAGCCTGTTTCTCAGCCACATGGAAGGATGGATGGATGCTTGTCTGACTGACTGACTGACTGACTGACTGACTGGCTAGCTAGCTAGCTGGAAGGCTGGCTGGCTAGCTGGTTTTGAGCTACTACAACATACAGTAAAGCAAGCGCTAGCTAGCGTACACCTTCCTGAGGCTTAATATATCCCCAGTGACAGACAGCGAGTGCACATACCCTGTTAAAACACCACAATATGTGTGCACATAATATAGCCTGAAGAATATCCCATACAGTTATCTAAGAGTATATACAGTACATTCCCAATGTACTGTATATACAGTATGGACGAGTTATTCACTAGGCTGACATATTGTACCCATGTGTGTTTGGAAAATAATTAATGAGATATAATAAAAACACCTATGGCAATAGACCTTTTACTAAGCTCCTCCCCCCCCCCAGGTTAGACAAACAGCACTCACGTTGGTTTGCATTGGAATATAAAGGATTTGCAACATAACAAATCAAACATTTTTTGATCCAGAGCTCCAAAATCTCTTCCAAATCTCATCAACAAGGCCTGCAATATGCACTGGAAATACAGTAGGCCTATATATGTGCACGGTATTACTAAATGATTTCAACAAACAAAAAACAGGCAAATGTTTATCACTCCCAAAGAAAAGAGGGATAAACCACATCTAATATCAGTCAACTATGTTAACAAGAGACTGTCTCCCTCAGAAAAATACACATAAATGTAAACAGCTTAAACTGCACATGTGTTTCTAAACATGCTCATGGATCTATTAAAGAGTGATTCAGGATGCACTATGCCAAAGTGACCAGGTCAACACATATCACTGAGGATTTTAACATTTGTTTGTCTTATATGATTTGCACCTTTATTACGATTAATGTAATTATAATCAGTAGTATTATTGTCATCACCTGCGTGAGGTGTGTAATTCCCGACATTGAGCTGTGTGTGTGTGTGTGTGTGTGTGTGTGTGTGTGTGTGTGTTCGGCAACAGAGCCACATACTGCAGTTGTCAGTGCAGATTTCAGCAAGGGGAAAGGGATGAAAAATGGGTTAAGGTTACCTACTCTTACTGCTCTGGGTACCAATCACTGTTACAGATCCCCCAGCAGCACCATTCACCATAGTGTTATTATGGTATCACTATTCTTGTCATTAATGTTTCTAATTATCGTGTATGTGCATGCTAGTTTATGTTGACTCCTATGATATGTGACGGGAGCGTAACCATATGGCAGATAGCAACTGCTGCTAAGCAAGCATTGGACAATCGCTATTGGAGGGGTGGGGCTTAGCGTTAGGTATGTTGGCAATGCAGCGAGCTTATGCACAAGCAGATAACCAGTACAAGATGCTCCATCTCCAACTCATGCACTCCCCATTTCACTGTTATTAGCCTAGTAAATGAGGAACCTATCTAAAGCTGCAATTAGGAACTGTAATGGATAAAATGTAATTTTAACCAATCCGTAAGGTAAAGTGTGTTAATATACAGTAATATAACTAGCACATCTACAGTGGTTGGAGTTGGTCTCCCTACCTTAGTTCTGCCTCAAACTGTTAGGGAGACCAGGGTTCAAATCCCAGGTAGGACATGAAACCTACGGACTGAAGCTTTAACCCTGCGAGCCTACTCAGCAGTTTTAGCCTGCATTCCCGTTCTTCCTTCCCATTGTTATGCTGGTTTCTAGCGAGTTCTACTTGTTCTCTATGCTTTGAAGTGTGTAGCTGCATTCTCTTCTCGCACTCTACATTGCACTGAGATCCTTTACAGGCCTATGAGTCTACGCAGTAGCATCCTCAATGTTCATTTAACTCTGAAAGTGTACAAATGTAACCAAATGGGAACACTCCAACGGATAAATGAACACTGAGGATTTGAATGTGTATGCATTCTTCCATCAGACGTCCTCTGATTCTCCATACTGGTTTGTCATTCTAAAATGATAAACTCTCTCGGGGTGCCAGGCGGCTCAGCCGGTTAGTGCACAGACCATATCGTTGCTGTTGGGCAGAAACCTCTTATCTCCATATTTTTTTACTTTTGAATTTTTTTTACTTTTCGTAAATGAATGCCCTACTTAATCATACTACAATGTCACACAAAAGTATCAAAAATAGCTGATCTACATGCTAAAAACGCATTGCATCGTGTTTCCACCCGACAGCAACAATGTGCTCCTAGTGAGTGTGAGGATCCGTGTTTGAATCCGAGCCCTGTCTTGTCTCACATGTCTCTCCTCTCTCTCTGCCTTTGGTTTCCTAACTCTCTACACTGACGTATCCAAAATAAAGCATATATATTCCATATATATATATATAAATATATATATATAAAAGATAAACTCTATAACTCGTACACAGTCACAGAACATTTTTGTGTCCCTTGTACAAACAAGCATGCACAGTTGCACACATGCGTGTTCTAACATTAGAAGTCAGAACGTTGCATTCCAACTGGGTGACAGACGAGGGGAAATACACACACACACACACACACACACACACACACACACACACACACACACACACACACACACACACACACACACACACACACACACACACGCGCGCACACACACACGCACACACGCACACGCACACACGCACACACATACACACATACATGACTCCCTGAGCAGCAGTGTTCAGTATTAGTGGTGTAGGGTTTGATGTTAGACTGGAATGTTAACGGCGTCCACTCTGATTGAAAGAGACAGATCACCCCTAATCCAGACTCATCCATCATACACCCCAAAAAACACCCAATAGTAACCACTGGCACTATGTGTGTGTGTGTGTGTGTGTGTGTGTGTGTGTGTGTGTGTGTGTGTGTGTGTGTGTGTGTGTGTGTGTGTGTGTGTGTGTGTGTGTGTGTGTGTGTGTGTGTGTGTGTGTGTGTGTGTGTGTGTGTGTGTGTGTGTGTGTGTGTGTGTGTGTGTGTGTGTGTCTGTGTCTGTGTGTGTGTGTGTGTGTGTTACATCCCAGTGGTTAATAAAGAGATGACACCAGAAAGAGAAATGAGAAAAGCGAGGGATAGAGAGCGAGATTAAGGATTCAGACGAGCGGTACAGGGGGCTGACACACTAGAGCAAGCAAGCCACAAATAAAGAGAAAACTCTTCTTTTTTTGCAGGGGGGGGACCTAACATTAGGCCTACGTCTTCAGACGCTGCTCTTAAGAGGGGTCCCACCTGGTAGCAATTTGGGTCCTGCCTGGTAAAGGAGGGCCTGGGAAGGAAAACTAATGTCTATTTGGTTTGCGGTTTCATTTTTCAATCAAATAAATCATGACCTTACAGAAAATATTTTTTGTCTTTTAATGGTCCCGTCAGCGTTTGAAGTTCCTCAAGGGGGCAGTGAGCTTTGAAGTACACAAGAGGAGGAGCGGGAACCTCCCCTCGTGTGTGTGTGTGTGTGTGTGTGTGTGTGTGTGTGTGTGTGTGTGTGTGTGTGTGTGTGTGTGTGTGTGTCTAGCAGTGGGAATTCACTCCGTTCCCTTCTCAAATCCTTAAACAGGCTCCAAATAACCAAAACAGGATCTGAATAGAATAGAATAGAATAGAAATACAGCTCATAACACAGCATGACAGCATTACACAGCACAACACCACAACAACAAACTACCACAACACTGCACAACACTTGACAGCAGAAAACAACTTATTTTTTTGTTTTGTTATCCTGTGCACAATTCTAAAACAAACAAAGCCCTTTTTGTGCATTTGTGATATTAAAAATTTGCTACCATTTATCGATGATACAACATTGATGAGCTTTGCCAAAGAACAAATGAATTATAAGTCCTTGTAGATGTAATTGGCCAACAGGCGCAGTATGTCCATTTACTAATAGCAATCTTGATGATGAAAGGAGCGGCCTGTCAACAGGCTGACCATGTGTCTGTGTATCAGCCTGGACGACATCACAAGTGCTCCTCCAGCCTATTAGAACCTCCATTCAATTTCCGCCACACAACCCATCCTTCATGGGTTATGGGCAAAAGCCCATTTACCAGGAACAGCTGCGGTATAGCAGGCATGGAGGGGAGGTGGGAGGGAGGGAGGGATGGATGGATGGATGGACAGAGGTCAATTAAGACCCCAGTCTGGGCCAGCCAGATGTGGATATAACTGAATTAGCAATTGTCCAATTGCCTGTCTCCCTCTCTCTCTCTCTCTCTCTCTCTCTCTCCCTCTCTCTCTCTCTCTCTCTCCCTCTCTCTCTCTCTCTCTCTCTCTCTCTCTCTCTCACCCCCGTCTCTCATTCTTTCCCTCTGTCTTTCTTGTTGTCTCTCACTCTTTGCCCTCACCCGCCCTCAGTTCCTCCCTCCACCAGCAAAGAGCTGCTACCAATTAAAGAGATAGATGGAGAGAGGGTGAGTGATGGGGAGACAGATGAGGGGATGACATAGGGAGAACTAGGACCTCTTAAGTTAAGAGCAGAGTAGAAAACACATGAGCCTTGGCGGAGAAAAGAAGAGAAAGGAACAAGACTATGAGTCTAACCCCGCTAACGCCCCCTAGAGGCTGTGCTGCTCCTTATACCCAACCTGGACATTTTGACCAAAGAGGTAGCACTAGAAGAAAAGACCATGGGGCTATCAAAATCAATGGGTTTCATCCTGCAAAGGACCTATTAGATCATGACAATTTGGCCTGAGGGTGGAGCTAAAGGAAAGGTCATTGGGCCCCTCAAATTGTTACGGTTCATCCTCTAGGGATCATGAAGCTGCACACACAATTCCATGGCAATGCAGCCTGTAGTTATTGAAATATGTTGTTTGGAACCAAAGTGGTGGAAGGACATCGGCATCCTTAGAGCCCTGCTGCTAGCGGGGTTACAAATTACTAAGGACACATTTGCTGGTTCTGTATTTGTTGAGCTTTGCGAGCCGAAGTTTATCTACATTTATTGGGCTACAGAAAGTGGTGCTCCTCTTTCAAGCCCAAGGACAACACTCTGAATTCACAACCAGGCACACTCGAATGTACACACAAACACACACACCCCACACACACTAAACACAACACAAGGGACAATGACGTCAACTCCTGCACGCTGCCCCGCCAAACACACATAAAGACTACTGCCATCCACAATAAAGACTTAAAGATCTCCCCCCTCAAAAGAGTTTTCCCGTGGAGCTCCTTTTCCATGTGAACCTGTGGTCCAGGCGATGTGCTTTTGACACAAGGGCCATTTTTCAGGAGTTCTGAAAGAAGCCGGCATTGACAGCACAGCTGCCAGCGGAGAGCAACTTCTTTTTTCAATTTGCGGTGGGTGGGGGGTTGGGGGGCCCGAGTAAGCAATGTAGTTGTTGTCCCTGTGGAGAGAGCCACCTCACGCACATTCACCCACATACTACAGTACAGCGTGTGTCTGTGTGTATGCATGTGCACACGGGAATACACACAGCCAGATACACACACATTTAAGATGACTGCACAATGTATGCACAGCAGTTCCCACTCACTGAAAAGTAAAGATTCTTCCCACGCATAATCGTACACTGCAACTCCTTTTCCTGGCACAAGTATGCACACACACACACACACACACACACACACACACACACACACACACACACACACACACACACACACACACACACACACACACACGTAAAGTGGTATTGTGAGTGAGTTGATTTATAGTTAGATACCTGTGGGTGTCGCACACCAAAAATAGCCAATTGTGAGCTTGTAGTTGGGATATTTTCGCTGCGACACCTACATGCATGCAGCTAAGTATAATCAGGCTTTAAGTAAAATCAGCTGGCCTGTTGCTCACAGAGTACGCAGCTCAATTATCAAATCAATTTGAAATAATACACCCAGGGAGCCACTCTCTGTCTGTCTGTACTAACTGACTGACTGATTGTCAGTCAGTCAGTTCCTTTGAATTGGTCTGTCTGTCTGTCTGTCTGTCTGCCTGGCTAGCTGGATGTTTGCATGCATTACTCATACTGCAAACTATTTCCTCATGTCCAATGGATAGTGCGGAGGTGCGGATAAAGCAAACCGTAAGAGCAAGAAGGAATAAAGGAGCATGGAACATGGGGATAAAGAGAGGAGTGGAGGGGAGAAGAGATAAAAAGGGATAAGAGAGTAGAAGTGGGAGGAGGAGAAGAGTGGAGAAGGAGAATGCTAAGAGAGGAGGTGAAGATGGAGTACAGGAGTATCTGCACGCTAGGATGGAGATGGAAAGGAGTGATAGATGGATTGAGGAAGGGAAATGGGGGATATAAAAGACAGATAGAGTGAAGGCATAAACGACTACCTCCAGGGAGAAGAGAAACAAAGTCTGTAAAAGTTTATGACAATGAAAGGGAGTGAGCAGAGGTGTGTGTGTGTGTGTGTGTGTGTGTGTGTGTGTGTGTGTGTGTGTGTGTGTGTGTGTGTGTGTGTGTGTGTGTGTGTGTGTGTGTGTGTGTGTGAGAGAGAGAGAGAGAGAGAGAGAGGAAAGGGGAAATAAGAGGTGGACAAGAACAAAAGAAAGTGAGGACAGAGAGAGAGAGCTAGAGAGAGAGTTTGGCCTAAGTGCTTACAGGAAATATACTTGTTTGAGGGGTAAATATTGAATCAGCGAAA
>NC_139951.1:23746161-23753661 GCF_963454915.1 Gymnoscopelus microlampas | reverse complement strand
TCATTATGCAGAATGTCACATTTCACAAGTTTTAAAATGTATAACATTCTTTTGAAAATAGCAGATCTACAAGCTCACAATGTGTCGCATCACAATGCATTGTGAGCTTGTGGATCGGCTGACTAAAGTAACTAAAGTAACTAAAATTGTGGAGTAAAAGTATAATATTTGCCTCTGAGATGTAGTGGAGTAGAGGTAAAAGTACTGAAAATCAGAAATACTCCAGTAAGTACAGTACTTGAGTAAATGTACTTAGTTACTTTACACCATGGGTACTAATGGAGTGAATGTGAACCAGCATGCATATATACTCTGCCCACTGTGGTACTACTGGAGTGGGACTAGTGAGAGACATCCAGTATACTGTATACACAGTTACTGTAGATTCTCATGCTTCACACACACTGCACGGCTTTCAGAGTTGTCAGATCGCTGTACAGTTCGCACTTCACAACTCTTGTAATGTGTCTTGAGTCGTTGTGGTTTCCAGACTACGTGACTGATCTGCGACAGGGAGCCTTTTTCATTCTAGTACATTTTAGTCTTTATATCCTATATTTGATGTATTTATTATGTTTGTTTTACTGGATGAGAGCAACTGTGGTTTACAATTTCCTTTTCTTCCGTTTCTGTTCTATTCTATCTCACATCTATGACAAGACTGTGGGGTCAAGATTTGACACAGGAAATTACGTGATACCATACGCAAGAAGGACGCTATTGATTTTTTACTTCTTCTAAAGGTCAAGGATAATGATCTGTTTAACTTAATTAATCATGAACCAAGCCAACCGACATACAGTATGTCTAGTGCAGTGCGCACTGCAGAGAAGGGATGGAGTCATTTCCTCTGTAATGAGTTAGATTATCATTCAAAAAGTATTCCAATCATGACAAGCATTTATGTAGGCTGCAACTGTTAGGTGACAAAGGAATTATCCTCTCACAGAACCTGCAACCCATGCAAACCCTGCAAGAGGAGCAGGGGCGCAGGACAGGTACAAACGGTTCCAAATACGCACAGCGTAGGAACGTATATGTTCTGTGGTCCATGATGCTGATTCCAATTTTCCAACTAGTTTTATAGCATAGCTATATTTAACACTGTAATAGCAACATGCTTTATCAATATTTATGACACCTGAATTTCCCTGCGGATCAAAAAGGTCTATATATCCATGACATAAAAAAACCTTGTTTGTTTACCCAATCAAACAAGCACTGTCCACCCGTCCTGTGCTCTCATTGGCTGTAGCACGCCTCTGCTTTCAGCACTGGTGGTCACACAGCTCATTTCATACTGCATGATTTGCAATCGCCGACAGGTCCAGATATCTAGCATGCCAGATATGTCGGGGCCCTCGGGGAGGCATCAGCAAGCACTGGGATCATGCTCGACTCGCGTCTTTAAACCGTTCAGCACACAGCAAGCAAAACCTTTTAGAGTGAACGCCTCCGAATTCGCCTCCGATGTGGGGCTTTGCTCGACAAGCTCCAAAAAAATGGAGTGGATAAACGGGGCTAAAATCGTGTAGTGTGAACTCGGCATCAGTGTTAATTTTATTTACATTGTATGCTGTCATAGCTAGTAGCTACAGAGCCGGCGCAGCAAACTGGAGTGTTACTTTGTTAGTCTGAAAGTGTAAAAATGGGCCAGCTCTGGTGGATGGGGTTAAATGGACCCCACTCTCACTCTCAAGGCAAATGTTAAGTTTTTTTCTTTATGAATGTTTGTCTATTTACTTTTCTTTAATGTACTGTTTCTGTTTGCTGTTGTTTTTTCTTTTGTGTATTATTTGGAAAATTCATAAAAAATAAAAATGTGATATATATTGCCTGTCAATGAATATGAATGGAAAAAAATATATTTAAAAAAAAAATGAACCAGACCTTTTTTTTTTTTTACACTTTCTGACTTTTTTCTTAATTGAACACTGTGGACTTTACAGTGTAATCTAAGCAGTCCAGCAATAGGGTAGGAGGCCTTGAGGTCATATTGTCCACTGACACAACCGTCACAGTGAATTCACAGCACCGCAAGGTCACTAGAGGTCCGTAGATCAAGGGCTTTGAAGGCCGTGCTTTCCTGGTTTCATCCCCCATGCCATCTGGAAAGCCTGCAGCTTGTAGAATCAGCTATTTTCACTATTCATTGTACAACAACGACTGGCTGAACTATTACAAAGCTTAAAACAATGCCTCCAAACACACTTGTTGTCACGCTTCATTGTTGTTGTTTTTTTCACCTTCAGGCACTGAGCCTTGTCCAGCAGTCTCTTTATTTTATACTCTTTGTTTTTATTATGACTGCTCTTTCATTGCTTTTGGTTGTTTGTGCATTGTTGTTTGACGAATGACTGAAAATATGGCCAAGGAGTCAGCCTGATCAGACCCCCATTCACTTCCATTATAAAATGTAAATAACATTATAAAAGTTAAATAGTTAAATAAGTATAAACATAAATAAATAGTGGAGGTACTTTTGTGGCCTACTGGTAGTGTGCCCAAGAAATGTGGTCGAGTGATGTACTGTATGAGATTAGCTCCAGAACATGGACAAACTTGACTCGCTATACCAATTGCGACGGACATTCCGTCAAATACTTTTGATAAACATTCCATAGTGTGTGCCAGTGAGAGAGGAGAGAGAGAGAGAGAGAGAGAGAGAGAGAGAGAGAGAGAGAGAGAGAGGAGAGAGAGAGAGAGAGAGAGAGAGGAACATCTATTGAGAGGGGCAGAGCAGAGATTGGTTGGCTTTTGACACTGATCACAGACTGACTGTCTAACAGCTGTCCCTAATGGAGGAGAAGAGAGAACGAGGAGAGAAAGAAAGAGAGAGAGAGAAGGGGAGTGAGAGAGAGAGAGAGAGAGAGATGAGAGAGAGAGAGAGAGAGAGAGAGAGAGAGAGAGAGAGAGAGAGAGAGAGAGAGAGAGAGAGAGAGAGAGAGAGAGAGAGAGAGAGAGAGAGAGATGGGAGAGAAACAGGAAAAGCATTATTCAGTCTTGGTTACCATGCATGCTTGAACCAGGCTAGTGCAGGAAGGAGAGAGAGAGTAGAATGAGGAAAGAAGGTGAGAGGAAAGAGAAAAAGTGTTTTAGTTTTAGGATTGTCTAGTTTGTAGGAGAAAAAGTTTGGTTGACACAAAGTGACACAAAAACAACTAATGAATGACAATGAAAAGCACTTCCAATGAAGTAGTCCTTATAATAACATTTTCCATAGAGGGAAGAAGGGGGGAAAAAAAAACTCTGCTTCTTCTAAAACTTTGCTACTTAAAAACTTTTGACTGACAGACTGAGAGAATGGTATGGGAGTGAGAGGCGGGGCACTAAGGGAACTAGATGGCAGGAAAAGAACACTGAGGGAGAGCGAGAGAGAGAGAAGAGAGAGAGAGAGATGCATAAAGGTAGAAAGCACACTGGAGAGAAAGAAGCAATTCAGAAAGTGAGAATGAGAGAAGGAGAGTGTGTGTGTGTGTGAGAGAGAGAGAGAGAGAGAGAGAGAGAGAGAGAGAGAGAGAGAGAGAGAGAGAGAGAGAGAGAGAGAGAGAGAGAGAGAGAGAGAGTGGGGGGGGGGGGGGGGGGGGGAGAAAATGTACATATTCCTCTCTTTACAGGGTGACATTCTCTCCTCTGGCCTGTCGTGAGAAAGCGAGAAATGTGAATTGTGGGCTTGTAGCCTCCTTCTGATTCGTCCCAGGATACAGCAAGAGATTTTCTTTAAAAAAGCAATGTGCCACTCCACGAGAGAGGGAGAGGGAGAGGGAGAGAGAGAGAGAGAGAGAGAGAGAGAGAGAGAGAGAGAGAGAGAGAGAGAGAGAGAGAGAGCGCGAGAGAGCGCGAGAGAGAGAGAGAAATTGAGAGAAGCCTTACCACATCTCAATCACTGTTCAGGGCCCTGTACTGCAGCATCAGCATCAGTTAGACAGTCAGATAACAGGTTGGTTCTGGAGACACGCACGTGCACGTGCACACACACACACACACACACACACACACACAACACACACACACACACAACACACACACACACACACACACACACACACACACACACAACACACACACACACACAGAAAGAAAGCTCTACACTTGAGATATCTTGCAATAACTTTATCTATAGGTCTGAGCTTCAACTTTCAGCTACAGTTATATATTATTTACCCTGCAAGAAGTAAGTGTTCAATGTAATACAGTTCAACAACGCTGAATGAAGTTCTTAATGAGTGAGTAATGGTTAACAACAGTGTTAAGACAACTAACTAAAACTGATGATTCACAATTCATTGGACAGCTACTGCTGCTCAATTCATTATGCATCTGCAACCCTATAGCACATTAGCCATATAGCACATTATACTGTCACTGGGTTATTGTTTCCTCACTCTGAGGCAGCTAAGAGCTAATGCTAGCAGACAGGCTTGAGGTTAAGTGTGGCCAGGGGCCCCCTTTGAAAGCTGCCAAGAAGAAGCTGGTGGCCCCCCCATCCCGCAAGCCCTGGCCAAACAGAGGCCTCTTAGCCTTTAGCGCAATACAGCTAGCCTTTGTGCTAGCCTGAAAAAGTGCATTAGCCGCCGAGAAAAGAGCTTTCCCTCCCAAACTCCCTTTGACGACAAGCAAAGCTCTGCTTGATAATTCAATCACTCTCCGCGCTGTGCACTGCGGACCCCACGAAAACCTTTTAAAAACCTTTTCCCCTGCACTCTTCTTCTCCTTATTCCCTTCCTCCATTAGGTAACTGCCCTATATTTTTCAGTGGCTGTCACTTACAGCGCCCGTCAGACGACAACGGACAGATGACGACAAGGAGAGACAATGACATTTTGAACATTATTAACATTCAGGAGTGAGTTACGATTGGGGACGTGCAATGCCGGCTTTAGACAAGAAGAAGAAAAGAAAGCAGAACAAGATTGAAAGAGATGTAGTGGAGGAGTACAGAAATAAGGAGATTTAAGAAAAGAGAGAGAGAGGGGAGAAGAGGTCAGCGAGAGTGGGACGAAGGGAGGGAATGGGGAAAGCCGGAGAAAAGGGGAGAGAAAAGAACGAGGCAGTTGTTATCGTTTTACCCTTGTCTTGACTTCCTTGCGGGGGCTTTGAAGAAAAGCGAAAATAAAGATAGCCGCTGTGGCACATCAGAGAGAGAGATTTAGATTAGGGCTGAGTGTTTACCAGGCTGACTGCTGCATGGCTGCTGGGGACAGCCTGCTGGTTCTCAAGTTGTTATGGCCAAACTGCAGCTTAAAGCACTCGCTGCTCTAAATATATCCCATGCTGTAGAAAAGGGCTTTCTGTGGCTGTGTGTTTTGTGTATAATTTGGTGCAAGTCCGTGTAAGAGATAGTGTGTGAGTCCTTATGGATATAATAGAGAGGGTGTGTTTCTGTGTGTGTGCGTGCGTGTGTCAGTGCGTGCGTGCGTGTTTCATTATATTTGCGATTATTAGCAAGTGTGTGTGTGCGTGTCACTTCAAAAATGGAGCCATCCAGCGGATTATGGGTAGACAGCTTCCTCAAAAGGAGGGCCTGTATTTGCATAAGCGGCCCGGGAAGCAGGGGGGGGGGACCCTTATAGAATGAATGAAAGAATGAGAGAGAAGGGAGAGAGAGAGGGAGGGAGGGGGTGAGCCTACGACACTTGCCAAGACATTTTGGTGGATGACATTCCCGGGGACAGGATCAAGTATTCTGGCCGGGGATTTTGGCCCTGAGTCCCCTCAAAGCAAAGGGGGAAAGTAATGGGCAGCAAGTGAATAAGTGGAATAATGGCAGGGTCATGATAGCTCTGTCAAGCCTGAGGTGGAAAGAAGAAAAAGATAGAGAGAGCGAGATTGTGTGGGGCGACCCAAAAGCTGAATGGTTAGGGCGCATACCACATGGGCACAAAATGCCTTGTTCAGCGTGTCCCCAGTTCCACAGACTGTTTGCTGTGTGTCATTCTGCTCTCTGTCCGCATTTCCTGTCTCTCTCTCACTGTCGCTATCAAAATAAAGATGTGTGTGTAGGGGGGTAAGGAGAGAGAGGTTGTGAGAAGGAGGAAGGCGTAGTTCGAGGGAGAGAGGAGGAGGGGAGAGGAGAGGATAATACAGAGCAGGGAGGAGGTAGAGAGGAAGGGAGGGAGAGATGGGAAAGTGGAAGTTAGAAGGGAATAGAGGGGAAGAGAGGGAGGAACGGTTGAGGGGAAGAAGACAGGATGCTGAAGATGTGTAGAAAACTTTAAATGAACTGAAGGGAGTAAAAGGGGAGGGATGGAAGGAATAATGAAGCTGCCACCAACTAGAAAACCTATCTATCTATCCATCTTCTCTCTTTCTCCTCTTGGCATCTTACATCTCTGCCGGTCTTTCACCCTCTAGTGCCATCTGTACAACCTTATCGCTCTTCTCCTCTACTTATGGTTCCTCAGGCCTCTCTCTCTCTCTCTCTCTCTCTCTCTCTCTCTCTCTCTCTCTCTCTCTCTCTCTCTCTCTCTCTCTCTCTCTCTCTCTCTCTCTCTCTCTCTCTCTCTCTCTCTCTCTCTCTCTCTCTCTCTCTCTCTCTGAGTCACCTGTTCTGTCAGATCTGTTTCTCTGGCCAGGAGGGATGTTCCAGCTGTTCTGATAAATAACACACAAGCCCATTGCCCAAGCGCACCCTCCCAATCACACACATGGACAAACATATACAGACATATACATTTACGTATGTATTGACACATAGAGTACATATTGAATGCCAAAAGTACAAACACTTGCACTCCTCCTGTAAACTACCCCTGCACGTATGTGCGTGCACGCACGCACGCACGCACGCACGCACGCACGCACGCACGCACGCACGCACGCACGCACGCACACACACACACACACACACACACACACACACACACACACACACACACACACACACACACACACACACACACACACACACACACACACACACACACACACACACACACACATACACACACACACACCATTACGCGCTTTAAAAACCAATAACATGACCTTCAAATCAATGATAAAGCACAGCCAGTGCAATGCTTGCAGTACTGGAGTTGTACCATATCTTTTTATTAATTCTTGTTAAAATCCTACCATCAGTTTTGTTTTTGTAGGAGTTGCAGTCAGCTTCTCCGCTTCCTGCCGAGTTAAAAATGACCTAACCTTGGATACGTTGCTCAGATAGAAGAAAGCACACTTTTTAACCATGTTGATGTGATATTTAAAACAAAGTTCTGAATTTATAATAAATTCCAGATCTTTAATTTAATCTTTGCCTGGGAAGCCAAACTGCCTTGTAAATCTCTTCTGTTGAGTTTAAGAACATTTATCTAGTTGTTTATATCTGAGAGACGATTAGTTACAGTAGATAGGGCATGTGGATAATTTGGTTCAACAGACATAACTGTGTAACATCAGCATAACAATTAAAAACTAAACCATGATTATGAATAACATTGCCTACAGGTAACATATACAAGGATAAGAAGAGGGCCCCAAACGATTTTAAAATACTTG
>NC_139951.1:23731161-23736161 GCF_963454915.1 Gymnoscopelus microlampas | reverse complement strand
GGCATGGTGTGTGGGTGTACATGTATGTGTGCGTGTGTGTGTGTGTGCGTGCGTGCGTGCCGTGGAAGGTGCAGTATGTGACATTAAAGGAAGTAGGAGTAACTGCTCCTCACTTCCTCTAACTCTGCCAGATAGAAAGTCAATAGATTGACCCCAAGAAACCTTTAGCGGGCAAGGCCAGAGTCTGCCAGGCCTGTCTAAAGCCATACAGTGACACCGCCACTCCCCCATAAACGCAGGTACATCGCTGACGGCAGTCCTTGTCGTCGATAGTTCTGCGGCTGCCATGGCCAATCAATCAATTAGCTAGGGGCGGGGTTTATCAATATTCGTTAGCTTGTTGTGTGGTGTGTGTATTAGGGTGTAGAGCTGGGACTTACATTCAATGTACCCAGGTGCAATTTTCTGGTGGATTAAATCAGGAATTGCAATTGTAGACTTTAGTTTGGTTGTTTGTTTTGGGAGGTTTTGCGTCAAAGTTTGACATGGAGATGTCTAAAAAAACATAAAAAGATGAGTGTACTGACAGATTTGTATCTGTTGATGGAACGTGCAAAGATGATGGACATGCGACTGGTGATTTTCAGGAGGTTTATTTTGGGATAGGCTGCCAGGTTTGTGTTCCCCAAATAAAGAGCCTTCTTCTTCTGGTTGTCCTGTCTCTTATCCCTGTGATCTAGGGTGACGTTCCATTTGTGTTTATGTGTGTATGCTTGTGTGTGTGTCTGGGCCTGGAAATTTAGGACAGCGCTTGAGGCACTGTATGTGTGCATGTGGCTCTTGCTCTCTGTTTACCAACACACAGACACAAAGACACACACGCACACGCACGTGCGCACACACTCACAGACACACGCACACGCGCACACACACACACACACACACACACACACACACACACACACACACACACACACACACACACACACACACACGCACGCACACCTTTCATGTAAGAAAGATCTAAACAGGACAAGATGAAAGGCCAGCACACTCCTACCAATGCTAACATGTGGACGCACGCACACGCACACAGTGCGCGCGTAAGAAACACAAATATGGGTAAACCTGGACACACAAGGTACATGTATCACAGTCTCCAGCCGTCTCCCAGCATTCTTTCATAGGTAACACACAGCCGGCTGAGCGTGACACAGGAACAGCTGAGGTCATATCAAGGCATAGCAGTTTCTTTCCGTCAAATCAATCCTCGATTGGAGAACAACAAACCAAAGAAAGAAATATGGCGCATGCAGCAACTTACAGTACTTACTGGCTGGCGACGGGGTGCTGTAGCCGCTGATGGGCAGACCAGGCAGGGCCGGAGGCGACAGTCCCCCCAGCACGTGGGGGAAGAAATAGGAATAGGGAGGCATGGGGAAACCGTTGAGGTGCGGGCCAGGCACCGGGTTACCCTTCCCAGCCATGATGGCCCAATCCAGCTGGAGTCCAAAGGCCTCACTTGTGGGGGAAAAAATGATGCAGCAAACAGGAGCCCAAATGGAAAAAGGCGTCGATTTAATCCCCCATGCAGATGACGGATGTACGGGTATCCCAGTAGGTCGCTGGTCAAAATCCCCTTATGGCTTGGAGTGTGGCTATCCCCAAAATGGTCCCAGTTTGCTCAGGGAATGTGAGCGCCGAGGGGTTGAGTGAGTGAGGAAACAAAAATAAAGAGAGAGCGAGAGAGAGAGAGAGAGGAGAAATAAAAGCAGGGGATTTAACAGGGTTTAGGCCGTCCTTTCTCTGGTATTGTAAGGCGAGCTGAAAGCCCTTATTTGCGCGAGGCGTCGGGCTGGGTGAAGTTTAGCGAGGTCATTTTTTATCTTAACGACACAAGGACAGAGGAACGGAGAGAGGGCAAGTCGAGTCAGGAGAAGGTGGCTTTGATGACTGCCGTCTGGGGCTGTCAGGAGTGGCGATAGTGGTGATAGGGGGTTGCTGGTGGTTCTGCAGCTTTCATACGGAGCGCAGAATCACTCTTCCACTCTGCAGTAAAGCACTTCCAAGGAATGTACAGCTCACATGATGCCAGTACAATAGTCCTCTCCTTGGTTTGGCCTCCTTGGGTATCCTCCTCTGAGTCTCTTAGTGTTTACCTACAGAGAAAGAGAGAATGAGAGAGAGAGAGAGAGAGAGAGAGAGAGAGAGAGAGAGAGAGAGAGAGAGAGAGAGAGAAGAGACGGGGGCTGTGAGATCATTTTACTTTGTAAGTGACAAGGTAAAGAGGCTTGTTTCCCCTTGTGCGTAAGCTCTTGAGCAAAACAGTTATTTTCTTTTGACACTAATTAATGGTAATGTCTCATCTGAAATGTTGCAAAAACACCCCATCCGGCTTAATTATCTAATGGAGCATTAAAACCATGAAGAGAAGTGGGTGTGTGATGTCTCTTCACAGCTCTGTGCTGATACACACACTCATTAACAACTGCGAGAGTACAAACACGATGGGAGAGGAGCCAAGGCGTACATGAAAACAGCAACACAAAAGAAAACTTTGCTAATTACAGTTGCGGGGGAGGGGGGGGGGGGGGGGGGGTACATGAGGTGTTCCCCAAGGACCCACTCTGTGTCTTCCACTTGGCAGTGTGTTTACTTATGGGCTAACACCAAGATGCGCACATGTATAATTGTACAGCTTACGCTGGGCCCCACAAAACAAGGCTGACCATACCCGAGTCTGTGCATTTTCTGTCTTTATGTAGGCTACCAATCACAGTGTGATTGAGATTACAATGTTTGTAATACATACATTTAACATTCTGATATTCTGATTCAGTCCAATTCAAAATTTCAACACACATGCTTAGGGCTTTATACTGTTTATGCTTTGTGTGCACATGTTGTAATCTATTTGCCATTGTTGTAAACATTGTTGTATCGATCACAGTGATTTATGCATTATGTTTAAGATTACAATGTTATAATTCTGATTATCACACCAAATAGCTAATTCCAAACCCCAATTATATATAAAGCAAATACGTTATATCTGACCATGAGGAAATGAAGGGAAATTCCTACCCGACCCATGAGCCGGTCAGGGCTGGTCTCAGGTCCGGGCAGAGAATCAAACCTCTACTGTACTGTACATACACACACCCACCACAAACGGCCTAAGTACACACAAGAACAGCTGGGTACCAGCGAATGTGGCCGGGAGTGCGTAGCAGTGCAGTGCCTCAGCAACTTTGGCAGGGATGGGATGAGATTTCTCAAACAGTCTTATTATAAATAAATATTAAATAATAATAATAATAATGAATATATATATATATATATATATATATATATATTTTTTTTTTGTTTGTAATAATAATTTGTGCAACCCGAGCCCTAATCAACCTGATCAATTTGCATACTTTGTCAGCCCAAATCCCGGACTGAAATTGAGAACTCTAAGACAGACGGACAGATACAGAGATCTCCATATATGGACATAAAAGGGACACAGACAGACAGACAGACAGACAGACAGACAGACAGACGGGTACGAGTACTCTGCCAATGGGTACAACGGGTTAAAAGGATATTGCATGGGGCAAACATTCCCAACTTGCATGGTCCCTGTGTAGGTCGGTGCCCGTCGGGTTTTCAAAAATAGCCAAAATAGCAGATTTACTATACCAAGCTATAAATGAGATTTCATCTCAGTCTTGTTTTCTGGCATAACACATCAAATGCAATGCCACGCATGATACAACAGGGAAAATTATGTATTCCCTTTGGAACAACTTGTCATACAAGATACTGCACTCAATTTCATATCAGAAGGAACATATTCATTGCATTGCCGTAGCAGTTTTCTGATGCACGTCTCTAGCTATTGCCAGGTAGCTCTGCTCCGCATCTTGTTACAGCCAGAGCACTGCATAATTCATACGCACGGACGCTTTGATGAAAATTATATGACTTCATACTTCTGACCATAATGACCCTCTTTATGAGGCAGGGGATGTAATGCAACGCACAGGCAGTGCACTGTGAGAATCCTTGATGCCAGTTAAACAAAAGCCTAATTTCTAACACATACGCACACGCACACACACACACACACACACACACACACACACACACACACACACACACACACACACACACACACACACACACACACACACACACACACACCCACACACACAGCATTTCTATACTTGTGAGTACATTATGAATGCCATTTGTAACCCTAAAGCCTGCCCTATAGATATAGTTGCACACCGGTGTTGCACAGATGCACACCAAACATAGCTTATGTAAGCTGACACGTTGTGAGTTTGTAGATCGGCTATTTTCAGTGCGCAACACCAGCGTGCAACTATGAATAAATCAGTCATAACTCCAGTGGCCCTGTAGTCAGAGTGTCCGCCCTGAGACTGGGAGGTCAGTGTTCAATCCGTGGCAGAGTTCTACCGAAGACTATAAACATGGTACCCAAGGCCTCCCTGATTGGCACTCAGCATCAAGGGTTTGATTGGGGTAGGTCACTGGTTCTCAAAGTGGGGTCCGGGGACCCCCAGGGGTCCTTGGCGGGGTACCAGGGGGTCCCTCGCTAAATAAGTCAATATAGTGTTACAATCATTTTAACCACTTTAACCATTATTGTATACTTTGGCTATTCAAAAATAGCAGATATACAAGGGGATATTTACACACGACCCATAAAAGTTGGTACGCGACCCAAACATGGGTCCCGACCCATTGTTTGGGAAACAGCCCTAATCCTAACCCTAACAGCAACCTGAATATTTTCCTAATTGTAAGCCTAACTCCCCAAATCCTTTCTTTCTTTAATTCGAAAAGACCACTTATTTTTTAGGAAAATTGTCCTCACACTGTCTATTTCTCAGATTATACAATACTTTAGAGGAAATTTGGCCCTCACAAGTATCGTAATACAAGCACACCTCTCTCACCCTCCAGTGACTGACTGACTGACTACAGAAATGAGACGGTATGTAATGTAGTAAAATTCTAGTAAAACTCTACAGGCGTGCGACATT
>NC_139951.1:23703661-23718661 GCF_963454915.1 Gymnoscopelus microlampas | reverse complement strand
CCACTACCCTACTCTACAAGAACTTACAAAAATATTGATCACAACTCACTGGCAAAAGAATATCCACAAAACGTTTATGCGGAGTGAGGAATGTTACAATAAAATGATCATTGCATGGATCTCAAGATCCGACCAGATATAATCACCAGGTTGTGTAACAAATGGGCTGATCCCAAGGCCGTTTGTAAATGGAAGATCTCAATGACACTACAGTTACAATGGCAGTGGAGAGTACACTCATCTCATGGATGGTAATAATGAAATGGGCCGTGTTGTACAAAGAAAGGCAGCCAAAGAAAGAGGAGGGGACTATGTGAATGTGTTTTTCCAGCATACACACTCACAGACATGCACACACAGACACACACATGCACGCACGCACGCGCACGCACACACAGTCTAGCTATCATAAGTTCCAGGAAGAAGACAGCAGGGCTGGACACAGCATTCAGGGCTCTCTTATTCCACAGCCCCCGTCCCAGTCAGCAGGAAAGGCCCAGCACTAATGAAGGCCATATTTCTGAACTGGACCCCAAGACACGCTGCTACAGACGTTATACTCCCCACCCACTGACGCACGCACGCACACACACACACACACACACACACACACACACACACACACACACACACACACACACACACACACACACACACACACACACACACACACACACACACACACACACACACACACACACACACACACACACACACACACACACAAATCCATAGAGTCATAACACTGAGTTGTATATGTCATATTATGCATGATGTCATATGCGTGAAACACACACACACACACACACACACACACACACACACACACACACACACACACACACACACACACACACACACACACACACACACACACACACACACACACACACACACACACACACACACACACACACACACACACACACACACACACCTTAATTTACATCACTCTGTCCTCTTGAGTATGCACAGCTGGCTCAAGAGGATGTGTCATTATAATTCTTCATGTGCTAATCCAAAACTCTATAGTTTGCACTGTGCGTGTGTGTGTGTGTGTGTGTGTGTGTGTGTGTGTGTGCACGCGCGCGCCGGCCTGCATACGGTACAATCACAACACCTACAACGTATGCCTGCGTCTGATTGTCCTGCCTTTGCAAGTGCGTCACCTTCGTGCACCTATCCAGGATATTACGATAACGATATTGTTATGCGAAACATGTCGGCACATTTCAACACAGAGGATCCGATGACACAAGAGGCCATGACGCACCAAAGCGCAGGGCCCCTTCCTGTTTATGCTGCCACTCGCCCACTGGAAGATCAAATGAAAGTTGCTCCAATGGAGTGGTGCTCCATGTGTCCCTTCCTGATAGGCAGCCCACACAGCCATCATTAACCATTACAATTATGCTTGCAAATGTAGAATACATCAGGAGAATGTTTTTCACTCAGTCATTATTACGTTAATCACTCATATGACGTTACTATTACATGATACTCGAAATTCCAATTAAAAATGAATTGACGAATATGTTTATTTATTCATTACTTTCTAGTATTTGTTTTATTATGGGCAATAGAGCCTACCATGCAATGCGTGTGTGTGTGTGTGTGTGTGTGTGTGTGTGTGTGTGTGTGTGTGTGTGTGTGTGTGTGTGTGTGTGTGTGTGTGTGTGTGTGTGTGTGTGTGTGTGTGTGTGTGTGTGTGTGTGTGTGTGTGTGTGTTTATATGCTGTTAACGATTCTGTATACAGTATGTGTGTGAGCATTATTCTTGCAAATAGCAGGTCTGCCTTGCCAGCCTAAATGTCACATGTATTTCCAGAGGGCTTATTAGAGTCTTGTTTACAGAACCCAGCATATCTTGGAGTGGATTCAGGCCTGCAGCAATTAGACTGAATTCAATTACTGAAAACGGCATGGAGGGGGAATCCACCATAGTGCATGCAGGCACATGGCGTGTAGCGTCTAAATGTGTGCATGTGTGTTTTCACCAGGTTCTGAGAAAGAGCCACACGCCAATAGAATTGAAACTGATTATCGTCAGCTGTCATCTCTGCATACTTCCTGTTCAAATGTGGCTCTTCCTTGTGACTGAATTCAGTGGTTCAATTTGTACAAAATAAAAAGAGGGGAGAAAAAAAAAACAGAGGGGGGATATTTTGTTAACCACATAAGCCCTATATACTTCTTGTAGCTTGTAGATCGGCTATTCACACCAATGTACATGAAGTAATAATACAGGGTTAATCAGACTAATCGAATCAGTCGATTAGAATTGTTTGTGTCGATTT
This sequence comes from Gymnoscopelus microlampas, assembly GCF_963454915.1. Lineage (NCBI taxonomy): Eukaryota > Metazoa > Chordata > Actinopteri > Myctophiformes > Myctophidae > Gymnoscopelus > Gymnoscopelus microlampas. The sequence goes on along the minus strand of NC_139951.1, from coordinate 23,716,364 downwards.
GTGTTGATATATAAAAGAAAAAAATATATATAAGTCGGTTATTGGTTAAAAAAGATAGATTTTGATATATTTTCAGTTAATTGTCCAGCCCTACTCTACAGATAGTTGCGCTACCATACAACTGTACACGCACGCACACGCGCACATGGCACACCAGGGGCGTCAATTGGGTATGGCAGGCTATTGCAGCTGCCATACCCTGGCTCCAGGGGAGAAAAAAAAAAAAAGTACTTTTTTGATAATAAATCGGGAAAACCAGGCAAAAATAAGAATTAAGTAACATAACTCTAACCTAACCCGAATCCTAACCCTAAAACCGAAATAAAGTAACCATAAACTGGAAAAAAACGAACCCAACCCGCCCAGAACCGCACAAAAATTTCGCGCGCGCGCGGGGATGACCTCATGCGCGCGCGTGCATGAGGTCGCGTGCATGTTGCCATACCCTAGCTTTTGCTGAACTGACGCCACTGTGGCACACGCGCACACACACACACACACCAGGTCAGTCAAGGACCCCACTAAATCAGCCGCGCCTTTGCACATGGCTGGACCATAAGCTCTGAATAGCCCAGGGTAAAGTGACACCATAGGGACCTCCTGGTCATGCATGGATTTCACTTATGTGTTCAATTCCTTTCGCCTCAATTTCCTTTACAAATACTCATTTGAACACGAGGGGAGAAAGAGAGATGGAAATCGATGGAAACGTACAATTAACGTGCCCGTTTATATTTTTTTCTCTTTTCTTTTGTATTTCATAATGGGTTTTTCATGTATTGATTGGTTTCTACTATAACGTAGAATGTCCTTGGGTGAATTGAAAGGCATTATTATTATTAATATATAACTAAGATGGCAAGCAACCAACAGCAAGACAACAAAAAAAAGATCTACAATACAATGATTCTCATCTTGAATGTGTAAATTCTGAATTGAGCTGAAACCTAACCTTCTAATATAAAGAATTCAGCATCCTGGTAAATGTTCACATGATCTTCCTGTCGAAGTAAACCATACAATCACACAGTGACATACACAGCTCAGCCTTGACCATGCTCATACGGTGGACATTTCTGTTCACCATTCCCACTTTCACAGTAAAAGCAGCATCGAAACAAAGTTCTTCCCCACATATTAATAAGAACATTAATATTATACAACAATCCATAAGGTATGAGTAGGGAATTGTGGCGGTTGTGTATCTACCCCCCAGTGCTGGGACTTTTGGGAAAATGAGTGTGCTGCACGGTATCTTGCCAGCGTTACTGCATGTAGTTGGACGGTCGTTGGCATAACAGCCTTGAGCAAACTATGTTGTCTGCATGCCGTGTCCTTCATGCCCTGAAGGGGAATAGCGGGCCTCCAGGTCTCTCCACATGCTGTCCTCAGCAAGACAGCCACACCAATGGGACAGCATGTGCACTGCAAATCCCTAAGTGTCCATTTAACTCTGAGAGTGTACAAATACACCCGTAGGGTCGGGAAGACTCGGGATTTTTCAGTGTGGGGCATGCCGAGATCGCCTGGAGCTCAACCCAAATATGTGTGTGTTGACGTGCATGTGCGTGCGTGTGCGTGCGTGTGTGCGAGTGTGTCTGAGGGCACACGACCTGCTGCCAGAATATGTGAGTGTACAATACATGCCCCTGACCCGGTCTGACCTTTGTATTCCTATATTTTGTATTGTATTAAGGATTGTTTTGTATTCCTACACTTTTTAATGTGTGTTTGTATTTACTTGCATTTACTTGCGTGTGTTTCTGTGCGCGTGTTTTTGCGTGATTGTGGCTGTGTGTGTGTGTGTGTGTGTGTGTGTGTGTGTGTGTGTGTGTGTGTGTGTGTGTGTGTGTGTGTGTGTGTGTAGCGCAGTGTGGTGGAGTTCGGTGGAGAGGACATTGTATTTGAGTCAGAATGAAGGCATATGGCGACAGGCTACATGCCATGACCTTTCTCGGATTCTAACCTGCGTCACATGGGCACACTTCTGGTCCTTGGAAATAAACCCCCACTTGTCTCTCACACACACACACACACACACACACACACACACACACACACACACACACACACACACACACACACACACACACACACACACACACACAGAAACTAAAGACAATATAGGCTTAAAGGACACAGAGGGATTAAGAAAATACATGTACCAAACAAACACACACACACACACACACACACACACACACACACACACACACACACACACACACACACACACACACACACACACACACACACACACACACACACACATTTCAACGGTAAATCATGTCTGTGACACACTGTACACACTGTACACAACAGATGGGACATGGTTACTAAGCCTGTACAGCCTTCTGATGATGTCACTAATATGGTTCATGACCGTCATGACATATTGGCTGCGTGCATGTGCGTGTATGTGTGTGTACAGGTGCGTGTGTGTGTGTGTGTGTGTGTGTGTGTGTGTGTGTGTGTGTGTGTGTGTGTGTGTGTGTGTGTGTGTATAGAGCAGTGTGGTGGAATTCGATGGCGAGGGCAGTGTTTTTTGAGTCAGAATGAAGGCATATGGCGACAGGCGACATGCCATGACCTTCCCGGGATTCTAACCTCTTTGCACACTTGAAATATCCTCACGTCCCACCAGTGGGCCCCAGCCCACAGGTTGAGAACATTAAAGCCCTTTTTACGAAGGTAAATAATCATGAATGTCATTCAGAAGTCAGTCACACACAACAACAACAAGGACTACACTGTTGAATCGTGTAACGTAGGATGCTTGGAGGAAGCAAAGACAATGACGAGCACACAGAAAAACAACGTTTTTTTCACACACACACACACACACACACACACACACACACACACACACGTATATGAGCAGGGTGATGCTGGGAGGTGTATCAAGCATAGCCGTTGCTCCCTCTTTCTCGTGGTCATAAAACTCCCATTTAAAAATGCATGGACGGCCATAAGCTGCCAGGCCTATCCATTAAGTGTATTACACTGTAGCCTCCTATAGCTGCTGATGGCCACTACTGAACTGCCGGCATGCATCAGCAAACAGACATGCAGAGAGAGAGAGAGAGAGAGAGAGAGAGAGAGAGAGAGAGAGAGAGAGAGAGAGAAGAAGTGTCTGTCGGAGGGTCAATAAGGGAGACTGGGGGAGAGAGAGAGAGAGAGAGAGAGAGAGAGAGAGTGGAAGCCATGTGATGGTGAAACAGATGAAGGGAGATGGAGAGAGAAGAGTGGTAGCAGGAGGCGGGTGCTGGGGTGGTGGTGAGACAATTCCATTCATTTGTCCTCTTGCCATGCTGTGTCATTCTGAAGACAGTGTTCAGAATTGGTGTGTGCGTGCGTGCGTGCGTGCGTGCGTGCGTGCGTGCGTGCGTGCGTGCGTGCGTGCGTGCGTGCGTGCGTGCGTGCGTTAAAGCAGTTTCATTCTGTATGTACAGTAAACTTGTGTGTGGCTATGAATTAAACGTTTTGCATACAGTAAGTGTGTTCATGTGTACAACTGTATGAATGATCAAATCACATACGTGTGTGTGTGTGTGTGTGTGTGTGTGTGTGTGTGTGTGTGTGTGTGTGTGTGTGTGTGTGTGTGTGTGTGTGTGTGTGTGCGCTTGCGGTGGAGGTGAAAAGTAATTGATTGGAGTGTTTCTAGGAGCTTTTTCCCAGCGTCCTCCGGGGCTCACAAGATGACTATTGATTGGCTAATTGATTGATTGGCATCCAGGAGACAGTGAGTCAACAACATCATCAGTCTTCATATGGACTCAGGCGCTTTATCGCACCCCCCCCCCCTCCCCTTATTCCCTTCTTCCTCTCTCCACCTCCTCTCGGCTTCTCTCTCTGTTTTCTCGGTGTCCCTCCCCCTTTTCTGTACAAAGTTGACAGCCTATGTGATCAGTTTGTGGCTGAAGGTGCATGTGTTCACAAGCACTTGCACGCACGCGCGCGCACGCACGCACGCACGCACGCACGCACGCACGCACGCACGCACGCACGCACGCACACACGCACACACGCACACACGCACACACGCACACACGCACACACGCACACACACACACACACACACACACACACACACACACACACACACACACATAGAGGGGGGGATACATTCAGGGAGTCAGTGACACTGACACTGATATACAGTACATTATACAATAGGAACTGTGGAATGGTTTGTAGAAAAGCAAGGCTACATGCTATACTACTACAGTACATAATGGTTTATAGAAATGTAAGACTATGCTGTAACATAATAGTTTCTAGAAAAGCAAGGCTACATACTATATTAATGGTTTATAGAAATGTAAGTCTATGCTGTAACATAATGGTTTACAGAAAAGCAAGGCTACATACTATACTAATGGTTTATAGAAATGTAAGTCTATGGTGTAACATAATGGTTCACAGAAAAGCAAGGCTACATACTATACTAATGGTTTATAGAAATGTAAGTCTATGGTGTAACATAATGGTTCACAGAAAAGCAAGGCTACATACTATACTAATGGTTTATAGAAATGTAAGTCTATGGTGTAACATAATGGTTCACAGAAAAGCAAGGCTACATACTATACTAATGGTTTATAGAAATGTAAGTCTATGGTGTAACATAATGGTTCACAGAAAAGCAAGGCTACATACTACACTACGACATAATGGTTTATAGAAATGTAAGTCTATGCTGTAACATAATGGTTTATAGAAAAGCAAGGCTATATACTGCACTACATAATGGTTTATATAAAAGCAAGGCTACATACAGTAATACATGGCTACTAAAAATGTCCACAGTATTGTGAGCGGCAGTTAGCATTGCTACAGTACATGTAAAATGTTGTACGATGCTACTTCTGCAATCGAGATGTGCACTTGTACAGACAGAGTAATTGTTGACGTCAACTTTGTTTACTCCATGCTTTGCTGAAGACATTTTTAAATTCTTTCAAAACATGAGTTTCATGATTAGGGATGTTTTAGTGCTGACTGAAATTCAGCAAATTTATGGTTTCTTTTCAACACTCATAGCAATTGGTTTGATCTTTTGAAATATTATACAATACACTAATCTCTCTTCAATACGTGGAACAAAATGGCAAAAGACAAAAGAATTGTCAACAATTCATAGTCTTCTAGAGAGAGAGAGAGAGAGAGAGAGAGATTGTAGAAATAGAAAACGTTAGAGAGCTTGGGACCAGCTGAGGGAATGATTGGTCTGTAGACAGTGTGTGAAAAACCTGCACACTGGACACACAAAGAATTCCTTCAAATTGCACCGGACATTCATGCACTCTCAACCATCTACAGCGACCACAGCACTCAGAGTGCAGAGAGAGAGAGAGAGAGAGAGAGAGAGAGAGAGAGAGAGAGAGAGAGAGAGAGAGAGAGAGAGCGAGAGAGCAAAAAAAAGGAGAGTGCAGAGAGAGAGAGAGAGAGAGACAGAGCAAAAAAAAGGAGAGACAGAGAAAGATGTAGACAAAAAGAAAGAGAGACAGGATGAAAGCTGAAGATGAAAGCTGACAACAATAAACGGCCTGATTTCCCACCATAATTCTTTAGCACGCAACAACACAGGGCAACACGTCCATAAATTTGTCTTCGCTTTTATGACTGCTCGGCTTTCACCAAAATGCATCCAAACAATAAAAGCAGTCTTAAATCTCTCATCGTGAAAAACTGGGACACCTGCATGGGCCCCCTAGGGACACACAGGAACTATATAGGTAGTTAACCTGCTGTCACATTTTATTTTATTAATTTATGCCTGTCAACAATGCAAAAATAATCTCTTTCCACGGTCGCCAGAGTGATCCAAACATGTAATAAACAACATGGCTAACATCACAAAGCGGCTAACGAGGATATGAAATGTAGGATTCATTACGTTCGCCGGGGTATTCACGTCTTTTTAGAAGTCGACTTCAACACCCAAAAAGTAATCGATTAGCCAATCTAATACAACCAGTGAGCAAAGGGTTAACCTGGGGGATGGTGAAATAACAGTCATAGATTGGCTCTGAGAGGCTGTTTACAATTAAGTTGTGCAATCTGATTGGACTAAATCCCTAGCAGTTTCTCTGGGCGGGCATGGATCATAGCAGACCTACAAGCTAGACCTAGATCTGCTATTATCGATGAGCATCACCATTGTAGGACAGGTCGTAGGCACACCAGAGGGACTGCTGTCTTGAAGGGATAGCGAGACTCATTCATTCTGTTTATTTAACATTGAATAACTCCGAAAATGATTGTTCAAGCCTATCTATGTTCAACAACAACCGACAAGTTAAGTCCACCAGGTCGTTAGAAGGCTATGTGCATGTAATGGACAAACAGTTAGAAATACAAGATCAGCTTCACTCTGTTCGCGAGCCGTTTGTCATTAATAATGCATTGATGGATAAGCATAAGATACTGTATAAAGTGAAACACCAGTAGGAGTGCATCCTACCAAACTGTGGATGTACTCGGCAACAGGAATGAGTATAGCATGACTTGAACGGTGACTGCTACTGTACCACCTGATGCTACACTGGACGTCGCGTCCCCCCCATCTAACTTGTTATACCACCATAATAAACTAACCATAGTAAGTAAGTAAAGTCAGCATTGAGTATTAGAGCCGTGTTTTTTCATGTCTGTTGTTTTAGCGCCCCGCCTGCACTGACGGCACAACGTAATGTACAGTATAGCCTATGAACATTATATGATTTGATAACAACTAACAAAATAATGTATTAAGAAAACCAATACCCAACACCAGGGCCTGCAGCTGCATATCTGCTGTAGATACGCTATACTGCCGCTGCTTTATTTGTTTTCGCTTTTCCCCGCGTTTTGAGCTTGTACATCTTCTATTTCGGAAACTTTATGCTGTAGTATGATCAAGTTGGGCAATCATTTACGAAAAAACTATAAAAAATATGGCGATAAGAGGTTTCTGGCTGACAATAACGAAATAACATATTAGCAAATATTCAACGTGTACAGAGTTGAATAGCGGTTTTGATAGTCCAATAGTCGAATATTTTAATATTCTCTGAAACCTCTAGCAGCAGGTTGGCACTGTTGCTGTCCAAGGCTGTCTAGTAAAAGAAAGGTCAGAGGACTGACCGTCACAAGGACCAGATGTGTCCATCAACAGCCAAATGCGCAGTCGCAGCATCCTTGAGACAACACAATGACCCTGCCAAATGCCTCAACCACTTAAGCCCTATATCCATTACTTTGTGGGATGACGAATAGTGAAAATGGCCGATCTGCAAGCTCACAACATGTCACAATGCGGTGCGTTGTGAGCTTTGTAGATCTATTTTAGCTATTTTTCATTTTCAGAAATGTTTTGAGAAGGTAGAAAATAGTCAAAATGAAACAGCTATGTTGTTTTTACTGCGGGCAGAGCATACCCTACTAGCATTATGATGTTTTGTGTTTTTCTGGGGTTTCTCTTTTTACTTCACATAGCAGCTTATTCATAAAAATGAAAGATACAAAAAGCCCATATAAAATAACACATGAAAATGCCTCCAGGATGGCAGTCTAATAACTCTATCGACCCGACCTGCAGAGCTAAGTAACATCAGAGTGTGTAAAGCTACACCTATCACTTTAATGGAGCAGATGGCTCCAGCTCAGACAATAGGAATCACTGGCCGATGAAAGATAATGATATATAGCCCGTGTTTGAAGAGGTGAGTGACTCTGAAGCGGTAACACGGCCTGTTTAATGTGCCATATTACTAAAGCTCTGTCACCATTTATTAAGAGCTGATTTACAACAGAGACACAGCCCCTTTCCGAGGAGCTAAATGATATACGCAAAAACGCCACCAGCGGCATCCGTCCTCCTAATGAACTAAATCTGATACACTTACACAACAGGAATTAATAGCCAATGACCCGGGTCTCCAATCTGATGTGCTGAAAGACGTGCGAGCGCGTGCAAGGCTGCAACCCATCCCCTTTAATGGACGAGATTGCTAAAGCTTAGACAGCAGGAACTGATAGCCAATGTGAAATAATGAGCTAGGCCCAATCGGGCCCAGCGAGAGGTGAGTGACACTTGGGGGATGAAGCCGTGACATCTGAATGGAGGTCTGCCAGTGGGACAGATCAGTTGTTGTCTGTGGGGTTGGAAGCCATCTGAAGCCTGCTAATAGCAGCCTGCTGGCAGTCCAACATTAACCTTGAAAACAGCCAGGGGGACTGTATTAGCCCTGCTGACCTCACTCACTCTCTCTCTCTCTCTCTCTCACACACACACACGCACGCACACATGCACGCATTGCATTCTCTAGTACATGTATGACTGAAGATGTTCCATGTCTCTACAGTATGTGTACGTGCGTATGCCTGTGCATGTCTGGAGGCTTATCATTCATGAGTGTATGGAAGCCGGTTGTGTACGTGGTTATACGTATACTGTAGATGTACGCGCACGTGTGTGTGTGTGTGTGTGTGTGTGTGTGTGTGTGTGTGTGTGTGTGTGTGTGTGTGAGTGTGAGGAGGATGAATCTGTGTCTTTGTCCATATGTGGGGAGGCTGATTGCATGTGTGTGTGTGTGTGTGTGTGTGTGTGTGTGTGTGTGTGTGTGTGTGTGTGTGTGTGTGTGTGTGTGTGTGTGTGTGTGTGTGTGTGTGTGTGTGTGTGTGTGTGTGTGTGTGTGTGTGTGTGTCTACCATCAGTGGGATTGGATCCGTCCATCATAGGTTGGTGTGATTCCATACAGGCCTGTCTGATCAGAGCTGAAAATCACCTGAACCCTCCCTACTGCCCCCAGGCCTGAGACCCTCATATAGGCCCCTAATAGCACTGCCTCACTTCATCCTGTGTGTGCTGTGTGTTTACTCATTAGATGGGGAACAGCATCATTCACATTACGATATCGTCGCTGTCGGGCAGAGACCTCTTATCTACATGTTTTAGCTTTTTGTGTTTTTTTGGTAAAAAAAATGTGTGTGTGCATCTGTGTGTGTGTGTGTGTGTGTGTGTGTGTGTGTGTGTGTGTGTGTTTGTGTGTGTGCGCGCGCGCGCGCACACACACGCGCGCATGTGTGTGCATGTATTTGCATGGCTACATGTAAAACCGAAACCAACTGCAACCAAGTGCAAAACACAAATCTTCTAATCCTCATTTAGTTTTCCCATCATGTCATTCTCTGCAGCGCACTGAGCTTTGATCAAACAGGGGAATCAAATTTGGGCGTCCTTTCATGTGGCAAAGCACAGAAACAACAACAATCCATGGCTTTTGTTTTTATCTTGCCTAACGTTGGAGTAATGAGAGCCCATGAGTACAAAGCTTGACTCAAAGGGAATACTTTCATTCTTTTATTACACATCTGTCCCTCGCTAGACCAAAACACTAAATCGTGAATCAAGGAGTTGACTGATGCCAGCCATTGCAGTGGCATTGCAGAAACAGAGGGGTGGGTGGCAGGGGGGGGGGGGTAGACTTTGAGAGGGGCAGGTCGCGTTGCGTTGTTTTGGCACAGACGACAATAGCTATCATGTGTTAACCCATTAAGACCCACCCGAGGCCGATTAAAAAAAAATCTTCTAAATCCAGTTTTCTGAAAATAAAACGTATGTTGCTTTATCAGTGGTGCTCAAACTTTTTCATGTCAAGGACCCCCCAAAATTATATGTATTTGGCCGCCGACCCTCAAACAATTTTGTTCCAGGGACCCCCAGAAGCAAAGATTTGAGTTAACCACTTAAACCCCAGCATCCGTATTGTGGGGAAAGCTTTCGCTGAAAATAGCAGATCGACAAGCTCACAACGCGACAGGTTGACCTTGTCGATCAGCTATTTTCAGCTAAAGCGTTCCCCACAATAACAGAAAAGACACCAGTATTGAGCCCTGAGTAACCCATATGGGGTTTAAGTGGTTAAAAAGATTTCACAATGTAAAAAAAAGAAGCAGATCTACAAGCTCATAGCACGGCACGAGCTATGAGCTTGTATATCTGCAATTTTGAACAGCCAAAGTATAAAATAATGGTTAAAGTGGTTAAAATGATTGTGACACAGACGTTTTCCCGGTTCTAACGGTTTAAGACAAGACTGGGCAGACCTCTGCCCATGTGTTTCTAGTCAGCTTTCCCTGGCAGAGAGAGACAGAGATGGATCGAGGCAGAGAGCGAGAGAGTGAGAGCGAGGGAACAGTAAAACAAAGAAGCATTTCTAAAATAAAACGGCATGGACGGCTCCCCGGGAGCGAGTGGTTCGGTACAAAGGCTGATCAAACGCAACACTGACCTAATATTCTGCCGATGACAACAGGGAAGCTAGTGACGCTTGGGGAAAGAGTTTCCAATGTTTTGAGAGATGGAGCACTGACAAAAATCGGGGCGGGCGCCATCTTCATGTGGTTGGTGCCGGTAGCTTGGACATCACAGGGCGGGGGCAAAAGAAAACAGCACGGATTTGGATTTCATGTCCTGTCGTAAAAAAACACTGCATGGACTGTTTACAATGTGGCACTTAGCCTGTACTGTCTTGTGCATTGTGTTCACACTTGCCCATGCCTGCTTGTGAGCTCTCGGAGGCCTCACGCTACCTCGTACGTCCTCACATGCCCTGTGACGCAGTGAAAAAGTGCTGCAAAAAAAGGGCCAGTGTTCGTGCATTCGTGCATGAGTGACCAGGACATTGCGTGCGGGCGGCTACTGTGTTCTTAAAAACCCCCATGTTCCCTCTATCCCTTTACCCTAGTTCTCAAAGTATTTTTAGAAGGCCGTTGACAGAAATCGTGAAACTGCGTAATCGTTTCATGTCAAAGGTGCTAAGAGGCTTGCTGGAGACCGCTGCTGAGACGACGTTGAATCCACTGCAGTTCAGAATAACACATAAGACACTACAGTGGGGCGGCATGAGGGGTGGGAGGGTCTTAATTTGGAACTGGACGAGGAGCTAAAGAGGCAGAGTGGTGAGAGGAGAGGAGAGGAGGATGACTAAAGCGAGAGAAGCAGAGAGAGAGAGAGAGAGAGAGAGAGGGGGGGGGGGGGGTTCGTGGATGAAGACTTGAGGAGGACGGTTTGCTCTGCTGACACTTCTTGCCTCCAGATGGGGAGGGTTGACATGCAAATGAAGCCATTGGGCCCTGCAATATTAGGTTAGGGTGGGACGTCATTCATTTTGCTGCTGGAAGGTGGCGGTGGCGGTGTAGTGGAGGTGGAGGTATCAGGCAGCTCAAGCGATGATAGATGGAAGTCTGAACTTTAATCAGAATGGTGCCCGGAGCATTTTCAGGGAGGTAAACAGGTTAATCAGTCAACCCAGTACCCCCCGCCCCAACCTCCCCCACTTTTCCCTCGTCACATGGCCAGCTCCTGACACCCCCCTTCCTCGCCATCCGTCTCTTTCCCATCAGCGCCTCTTTCCCCCACCCTCCTCCTCCCCCGCACGCAACACCCACCCCGGCAGACCATAGACCATAAACCATATCCCCGCTATCATTTGAAGGCGAAGAGCACATCAAGGCCTCCCCGCCACCTTATTCAATATCCCATAGCATCATCTACCATAAAGCTATGAGGTACTGTAGGAGGGAAGGCATTAGGGAAACAAAAGACCTTTCCGTAAGCTGCCGTCCACAAGCATTATCACCCCAACCACCGTGATGCTTCCAGAGAGGCGGATAAGCCTGTTATTGCTCCATTACCATCGCTATCCTTCACCAAAAACTTTCAAGCAAAATCAACCGGCCCACCACCCCCATCATGATGCCAAAATCCAATAAGCGAGCGGGGGAAAATGGTGGGAGCGCAGGCCTACCATTCTCCTTTGTTACCGCTGACCACAGCTATTTATGCAGTGAAAATGTCTCCCTTCTTAATGCCTCCCCCATAAGCCGCCCCTGTGTAAACGCTTGAGCAACACTCTGAGCCGCGCCAAATGACGGTATTCCTGACCACCGCGTAGTTTTAACTCGTCTACCGTCGCCCAAAAGGGAACCAGAAACCTCTGGTTGAAAACTGCTTTCTGCGTTCCCATTCATCTCACACCAGCCTCCGTCTCAGAGAGAAATTAAATAAACGTTAGCAATCAACGCTAACGGCACCACACCACATCTAGAGAGAGAGAGAGAAAAATAGAGGACATTATACATAAGGCCTTAATGTCGCTGGTGTGAAGAGGCCTTGTCCAGTCTGAAATTACCCCACGGTGCTTCTGCGACCACATCGTTGGGACTCTTGGAGGCGAGATTATGCGGTGCTGTCTGGGATCCCAGCCACAGTGCTTTAGCAATAAAAGAAACTGGCGTTCCTCCTCCAACACAAACTTCACAGATTCGTCAGTGCTTATTTACAAGGCCGCATGTGTTGACCGCTGTCGGACTCTCTGTCTTCACTTGGAGCACTGATGGGGTTTGGGAGAGCAAGCAAGGTTCTCCATATATACATGTGTGAGACATCGCAGAAGGATGGAGGTAGGATGTCACACGACACAAGACGGAAAACACGTTTTACTGTAAACATGTAAGGTAGCACATAAAGCCAGCTCCCAGTGGTTCAGGAGGTAGAGGAGCTGTGTGGGAACCAGAAGGTTCCCGGTTCGATCTTCGACTCCACCCGGCAAAATGTCAAAGTGTCCTTGAGCAAAACAACGAACCCCTAACTGCTCACGAAGAGCAAGTTGGTGTATTGCATGTCTTGGTTGCCTCCACTGTTTGTGTGAACGGG
>NC_139951.1:23691161-23698661 GCF_963454915.1 Gymnoscopelus microlampas | reverse complement strand
TACACTCCATCAAACCTACGCCCAGATAAGACGCGTGATATATGGCGTAATTGAAGGCAGCGGCTGGGTAAAGTAGCAGCGCAACGCTTTCGGGAGAGTGAGAGAGAGAGAGGGAGAGAGGGAGAGACAGACAGAGAGGGAGAGAGAGAGAGAGAGAGAGAGGGCCGGGTGATTAGCCCACAGGATTTATTGTTATTGCCCGTCTTATTAAAAAATACTGAGACTGTCTGCCACGCAGCCATATAGGAGCCCCTACACCTTGGGATGGATGGGCGTGCGTCAGCCGCTCCCTTCCTATATGGATTGGAAGAAAGGGAGGGGTGCACTGGGTGCTGGTTGGTGCTGGTGGTGGGGTGTAGGGTGGGGTAAAGGGTGGGGTGGGGGGCCTTTGCAGTCGGCTCGCGTCGCGAGGGAAAACTGCTGCAGATGGACGTGTAGGAACCCGCGGAGGGGAACTCTGCACGAAGAGCTGTTGTCACAAAACAGACGTCTATAATTCACGGCCGGGAGGATGTTTCATTGCGGCTCTTTGCCTCTTTCTACCCATTTCTCCACACATACACCCCCCCCCCTCTTTTTATTTTGGAGGGAGGGTGAAATTTTAGAACATGTATAGGCCGTTTTTTTCTTTGTTCCTTTTACTCAACGTGGAGCAACACCGCGGCAACATCAAAGGCCATTCAGAGAGAGAGAGAGAGAGAGAGAGAGAGAGAGAGAGAGAGAGAGAGAGAGACAGACACAGGGTGGGAGAGAGCGAGGTAAGAGAGGGAACATGTGTCTGAATTGGGGGAGGGGGGGTATCCCTGTGGAGCAGTGTGTGTAAAGAAGAGAGATGGCTTGATAACATTATGGCTGTTGTGCAAGCCAAGGCTCTCTCTCTCTCTCTCTCTCTCTCTCTCCCTCTCTCACATGTCAAAGCTATCGGGAGCCATCGACAGGAACAGAGAGCTCAGGTCAACTCCAGAGCACCACTGTGCCAAGGCCATTCGCTCCCAATGGCCAATAAGACCTTGTAATAAGACCTTGTCAATGCCCCTTCTGTTAAACGACACACACACACACACACACACACACACACACACACACACACACACACACACACACACACACACACACACACACACACACACACACACACACACACACACACACACACACACACACACACACAGGGGAGTTCTAATCTAGCAGGTGATCCAGAGCACACAGGGGGATTTCTACTCTGGCCCCCGGTTCCATCCGATGACCCTGATTTACAGCGCTAAATGCCGTTCGTTGTGGCCTAATCCATTTTAATGGTTCCTGACTTGTGGCACATGAGGAGATGATTTCAATTAGCTGCTCGGCTCAGCATGTTATTTGTTTCATAACTACACTGGTATATTCTTTAAAAAAAAACTCCAGGTCTTGGGGAACCAATTACTGCCGGAGCAGAGAGAGGGAGATAATCAATGTTAATTTCAGGGGGGCTCCTGAACCCCCATTACCCCATTTTTTTTACCAGTTGAACCCCAGCATCCAGATTCTGGGGGTAATTACAAGTTGATGTGTTGCGACCCGTTGTGAGCTTGTAGATCGGCTATTTTTGGGGAGATTTCAACTCGGGTCCAACTGACTAAGTCTAGAGGGCTTAAGTGGTTAAATAAAAAAAGAGTTGAATTTTTCCTCTAAAGTGGACTTACCTTTAATGTGTTGGAACAACAGCAGAAGAAATGGAACCGTTTATCATCTGCCGGTGCGTCATAAATACCATTCTAAATACATGTGTTTTTTGGCTAACATGCTTATAGACAGACAGGTGGTGAGAGAGAGTGCTTTTTGTTCTAAACTTCTCAACTTGTGAGCCGGGGCCCACTGGTGGGCCACGAGGGTATTGCAAGTGGGCCCCCAAATAATTGGCAAATACGATTAAAATGATAATATAACATTAACATAAAAAAGTAGCTTTTCTTTTAAACTATGTTTTCATTGTAACACCAATAAATAAGAACATGAAGTATACTACGTTACTCCCATTGATCCAAGCTGGAGCACAATCGATTGATTGATCATTAAAATAAATAAAATAAACTTCCATGATTTTTCAAGTGGGCCCTGATCCAGAAAAGGTTGAGAACCAACTCTTCTAAACGTTAAATGGTAGCTCAAATGGTAGGCCATGTACAGACATGGTCGCTCAACTCATGGGTTGAAATTCAGCTTCCTGTACACCCTGATGCAGCGCTTCACACAACGGCTTACAACACCAACAGACAATACACACGCACACTCAGGGGGGCTATACCAACATATTGATGCAAAACACATGCATCATTGATGCAAGCTTGTTCACGCACGCACACACGCACGCACACCTAGAGAGTGAAAGAAAGCTGCTCCAACCGAAACTGTAAAAGCAACAACAACCACAAAACACTAAACAATATGCGGGGGGAAAGGAAAAGTGTGTCCAGAAAGCATGTGTGAGCCACTACACACACCCACACAGAGTAACCAATGCGAAGGCAAACCACACACACACACGTCCACACAGAGCCAACCGTGCATGGGCCCCCCAGACAATAGCCTTCTGACTGCTATAAATACCAAAGGAGCATGGCAGCTGGTGTGTCTGTCTGTGCGTTTAATTATCATAGCACCTACAGTATTTGAGGATTGAGGGCCTGCAGCCAGAGAGAGAGAGAGAGAGAGGAAATAGCCAAAACACTCCCTGTGGGCTCGCACAAATGGGAGTCACGTTTTATTCTGTGACATTTTGTTGATTCGCCGGAATTTGGTTTTGATTTAATGTGTTTGCTCCACAGAGATGCTGTCAAGACTTTTATGTGTCTCCCCCCCCCCCCGGCTCGTCTTTAAGCATCTAGCTGTCTAAGTATAAACTACTTTGAACAGCACTCTCTGCTTTTACAAATAAACGGCATTGTTGTTTTTGTTTTTTTCCATGTTATTTTTCTCCCAATTTAGACGTTATGCCAATTCCCAACTTCCCGTGTATTCCAGTCCCACGTCACTGTTACTCCTACAGGTAGTACTAGGGAGGGCAGACTGTTACTCCTACAGGTAGAACTAGGGAGAGCAGACTGTTACTGCTACAGGTAGTACTAGGGAGAGCAGACTGTTACTGCTACAGGTAGTACTAGGGAGAGCAGACTGTTATTCCTACAGGTACTACTAGGGAGAGCAGACTGTTACTCCTACAGGTACTACTAGGGAGAGCAGAAATAAGCACGTGTCTCCTCTGATAGGCTTGATGCCAAGGGTGCTTCCTTTCACCTGACCTGAGGAGTTTCACCAAGAGGACACCATTTTTTAAATATATTTCCTCCTAGTTCCATATCCAACTGAACAGGTACCCTGACCAATATTAGCATCAGTATCAGAAGACAATACATTCCCTAATACAGTATGCTCATTAAATAGTTTGAGTTCCCTGTTATGAATATCATATGGATTGAAAACGCACTGTAATAAAAAAAACATGTTTACAATAGAAGAGCTTTTTGCTTTTGTGCCTTTCCCCATACCTTTCTTAAATAATTCCTGTTTTGTTGAGGTTATTAGGTTATTACATTACATTAGAGTGTGTGTGTGTGTGTGTGTGTGTGTGTGTGTGTGTGTGTGTGTGTGTGTGTGTGTGTGTGTGTGTGTGTGTGTGTAGACATTTCCAACCATGATACATAGAGTGTGATACATTCCTCTCGGGTGCAGTGTGTGTGTGTGTGTGTGTGTGTGTGTGTGTGTGTGTGTGTGTGTGTGTGTGTGTGTGTGTGTGTGTGTGTGTGTGTGTGTGTGTGTGTGTGTGTGTGTGTGTGTGTGTGTGTGTGTGTGTGTGCCTGTGCGTGTGTGCGTGTGTGCGGTTTTACTAGTCACAAGGTGATGCAGTCAGTTTGATGCATTAGCTTTGGTGTGTACTACATAAAACCTAGTGGGTGCATGTTTACTGTAGTATGTGTACTGTATATCCATTCATTAGGAGAGTAGAATGTGGTGTACACACTGTCTGTGTGTACTGTACGTCGTGTACATTGTCCAGTGTGTGTGTGTGTGTGTGTGTGTGTGTGTGTGTGTGTGTGTGTGTGTGTGTGTGTGTGTGTGTGTGTGTGTGTGTGTGTGTGTGTGTGTGTGTGTGTGTGTGTGTGTGTGTGTGTGTGTGTGTGTGTACCTGTGGTGGTCTCCAGCAGGACCCTGTGTGCTGCTGCTCAGACTGATTGAGTGGTGTGCTGGCTAGCCAACTGGGCTTCCGGCTGGCTGGCTGCCCACATTGATCGCATGGACAAATCCTGTGTTCTGGCACACAGACAGAGAGAGAGAGAGAGAGAGGGAATAAGGATAGAGAGACCGAGAGAGAGAGAGAGAAGAGGGGAGGGAGGTGGTAAGAGAGAGAGGGGGAGAGAGAGAGAGAGGGACGGAGTGGAAAGGGAGGGAGTGAAAGGTAAGGCAGCAGAAAGGATGGGCAGATGAGCAAAAGAGAGCGAGAGAGAGAGAGAGAGAGAGAGAGTGAAAAAATAAATGGAAGCAGAGTGAAATGTAAGACAGAAGGGAGGTTGCCAAAGACAGATGAGAAACAGAGAGGGTGGAGAGAGAAAGAGAGAGTGAGCGAGAGAGAGAGGGAGAGAGAGGGGAGGGGAGGAAATGGGAACATTAGCTTAAATGAAAGTTTATTAGCTGTATCAGTCAGTCAGTCAGTCGGTAGGATTGCATATGTGTGTGTGTGTGCGTGTGTAGCGGGGGCGGATGGATCGCCTCAGGCCTTCCATTCCACCCCCCAACACACACACACACACACACACACACACACACACACACACACACCCTCCTCCCTATGATCAGGGCTTTGTTAGTGGGTGATCAGAGGGTGGTGCGTATATTTGTGTGCGTGTGTGTGTGTGTGTGTGTGTGGGGGGGGGGCAAGGGGGGGGTCAGGCATGATGGGAAAACATTAGCTTGTTGGCTGGCTGTCCGCCCTGTACGCCCAGCCAGTAATTGGCTCTGGTAATGGTCACGTCCAGACAAATGGCGTGAGGCCCCAACCGCGCCACGACCACGAGCAAACCCACCAGCTCCCTCCTTCCCATGACGCTACACCTCCAGAAAAAGTATTATTTATGTACAGCGTGTGTGTGTGTGTGTGTGTGTGTGTGTGTGTGTGTGTGTGTGTGTGTGTGTGTGTGTGTGTGTGTGTGTGTATGTGTGTGTGTGTGATTTACTATGTCGCGGCGCGTACATTTTTCACACCCTAGCAGTGGATGTATTTTGCGTACGCCGGCCCCCTCCCAGTGATTCATAGTTTTGCTTACGTCCTACATGGGGAGACCTGCGCGCTGATATGGAGGACAGGAAGAAGAGGAAAAAAAGAGACAAGAAATAAGAGAGAAAAGAGAGAGAGGAAAAAAACAGAGAAAAAGATGGCGGCGTTATAGCCGCTGTTCACCTCGAGGGACAAACCCGCAACTGCCTGTGTCCTCCAAACAAGTGACAGATATGGGATGAGGGGGCAGGTGGGGTGGGGAGTGGGGGGGGGGATGTTGTTGCGGGAGGAGGAGTGGGGAAAATGGAGCGAGAGAGAGAGAGAGAGAGAGAGAGAGAGAGAGGATAAGTTCCATTTTTCATTCCTCCCTGCCTCCCTCCACACTGCATCCCTTCGCCTTCTGTCTGACTGCAAGCTGAGCAGCTAATGTCCATTGTGTCTGGATGGGCTCTGTGTGTGTGTGTGTGTGTGTGTGTGTGTGTGTGTGTGTGTGTGTGTGTGTGTGTGTGTGTGTGTGTGTGTGTGTGTGTGTGTGTGTGTGTGTGTGTGTGTGTGTGTGTGTGTGTGCGTGTGCGTGTATGAAACAAAAGTAGTATATGCTCTTGCGTCTGCATTAGGAGTGAGCATGAAACATATACAGTATATCATCCTGAGCTAGCTTTGCATATCTGTCACCATGCACGCAAGCATGGATATGATAGTTTGAGAGCGTGTGTGTGTGCGTGTGCGTGTGCGTGTGTGTGTGTGTGTGTGTGTGTGTGTGCGTGTCTCATGGCAGCCCCTCAGCCATCCAGCTATCATCTCCCGCCAGACAGGCCCCACCAAGCCGGCCCAGCTGGATAATGAGATCCATTATGATTTACTTGCCAAGAGGACAGTCAGACAGAACAAAGACATGCATACACACAGTAGTCAGGGAGTGAGTATGTATGTATGTATGTATGTATGTATGTATGTATGTATGTATGTATGTATGTATGTATGTACTGTACAGTTCGTACACATGTATGTGTATGTATGTATGTATGCATGCGTGTGTAGGCTCCCCTCTCCCTGCATATGTGCTGATGTGAGGTTCAACTGTTTCATATTTCAGCTTTCTCCACCACCCCCACCCTGTGTGTGTGTGCGTGTGCGTGTGTGTGTGTGTGTGTGTGTGTGTGTGTGTGTGTGTGTGTGTGTGTGTGTGTTGGCTGGGCTAGCTGCCTGTAGGGCATCCTGCTGTGGGTCTTCTTTTGGTTTGGAACTGGAGTACATGGACCCTCTCTTTCACTGTCTGTTTCTGCCTCCTCTCAGTCTCTCTCCTCATGTCAAATAGTAAATGCACTGAAAGATTTACAGTGGCCTGCATACCACAAACACACACAAACACGCTCTCTGAGTCTCTCCGTCTCTCTCTCTCTCGCTCTTTCTCTCTGGGCCGTGCAGAAAGCTCAGGTAATGATTATGTGCTGCATCACAAATGGAGAGACAACACCACTCTTTTTCCAAACGATATGTAGTAGTGCACCACACTCAAGTCTCTCTCTCTCTCTCTCTCTCTCTCTCTCTCTTCTCTCTCTCTCTCTCTCTCTCTCTCTCTGAGAAGGGATTTGTTGGTGGAGAATAAGGGCAGCTGTCAAACATGTTGTAGAAAACGAGAAGGCTATTGCTTCATTTCACCTTTGACAAGGTGGCTGACTATGTGTGAGTGTGCGCGTGCGTGTGCATGTGCGTGTGTGTGCGTGAGGGGGGCTCCACCCTTCTGTTGACTACCGCAGAGGTTTGAAAATCCCGATAGCGTTCGTGGCCCATCCACGTTTATTTTAATGACCAATCAATCGAATTTGTTCCGACTTGGAACTAATGCAGTATACTTTTCAAGGTTTTAAAGAAAAAAATACCATGACATTTAAAAAAAATATATATATATTTTTTGTGTTATGGGTTAGGCTTAGGGTTATATTATCAACAAAATCTTAGTGTTTTGCCAATTATTTGGGGGCCCACTTGCAATATCCCGACGGCCCACCATTGGGCCCCGGCCCACATGTTGAGAACCACTGGACTACCTCACTGGTGGGTCACTCAGCCTAACGGCGATGATGAGGCATGCAGCCCTGGCTAGTTTGCACCATTAGGCAACACACAACAACACTGAAATTAATGAATCTTTCAAGACAGATTCTGACAGCAGCAGAATCCGTCAGCATGAAGTAAATACAAAAGCACCCAGAAGGAAGTGGACTAAGAAAGGGGAGGAGTAAAACTGA
>NC_139951.1:23683661-23688661 GCF_963454915.1 Gymnoscopelus microlampas | reverse complement strand
TATGGTATTGATACAAATTAGTTCTGGTACTTAATCGTGGGAAAGTGAAATTGTTGTATTCATGATACTGTACCCCTGACGTTAGCTCTCCAGTCTAGCCCACCAATAATCAATAGGTCACCAATATCGGTGTAACACAATCAACATCTGTACCACGTGTACAACAGCTGTTTTATTATATTTATCATATCATCTCCAGAAAAACGCTGGACCAGTCAGTGCTTCATTTCTTGTGCACACTGCTGAAATATTGGAATGAATGAAACCTTGCCAAAATATGGAGGCATAAATACGTCATAGATGTATCTCCACCGTTCCTTGAGGAGATACAGAATGTGCTCCTCTGAATGCATGACCTCTCTTGTTATTATTATACTGGTGGAATCCACTTTGGTTCCATTCAGTTCTGCTAAATGTGTGACTTGGGGACCTATTTCAATGAGTAAATAGAATCGCTACTTCCGGTTACTCACTCAAAGACTTAACTGATGACCAGATCAATGAAACTGATGAAACTGATCGAGATCAGACGAAAGGCGAAAAGGTACTTAACGAAAGTCAAGTACTCAGATAAGGTACATTGAAGATGGGATGTATACTGTACTACTAATACAAATAGTTCTGGGCTTACATGGCTAGCATAGTATCATAACAAATGCGCTTAACTACTTTGCTATGTTAAACTACTTTGTTAGCCACTTTTCTTTAAAAGGAATGTTTGCTATGAATTTCATAAATAGCCGATCTACAAGCTCACAACGCGTTGCATCACGACACGTTGTGAGCTCGTATACTATCTTGTATAACTTTTTGCCTACAGTATAATAGCATCCGGATGCCAGTGTTAAAGTTGTTAGGGCCTTTAATTCCAAGAGCCTTCAATTACCAGAAGAGGTTTTAGTCTGAAGGGCTTTGGTCCAAAATGAGATAGAGGACAAAACTAATTATGAGACTTTTTAAAAAGGGCAAAGTCATTTTTACAAATTTTACCAGACTGGATTTTTCAAAGAAACACTTTAGATAATCATCTACTGTATGTGCATGATGGATGAATAGGATTTTGAACTAATGAACTTTTTATGTGAAGTATGGGTGGCCTCAGTAGCAACTGAATGCCTTACTCCAGGCAACGTTAACACCATTCACTACTGAGTTACGGAACAATCTTTGTGGTTCCAGTAAAACTCCATCACTATACACACACACACGCACACGACCACGCACACAAACGCACACACACACACACACACACACACACACACACACACACACACACACACACACACACACACACACAGAGAATAATGTGCTCATCCTCGCCATGGTTAGCCATTTTCTGTAGTGCTCCAAGACAAGTTATGAGTCAGGGTGAATTGTCTTTTGTGGGCGAGCTGAACCCACCACAGTCCCCATGTTATGGCGGGCCCCCACGCGGTTGACACAGCCCAGCAATCAGCGCCAGCGTCAAAAACCCCAACACGTGCGGCAACCCAAGATAATTTCCCTCTAATTGAGCGGTAACAAAACAACACTGGGGCCCTCATATCTTCCCCCCTCACTTTGAACCAGGGGGGGAAAAAAAGGAAAAACAAACGTCAACATTTATCCGACAAACCAAAATAGGGTCGGCCACCGTAACCCCGCCTGGTCGTCCTCCTCCCCCTTTAAGAAAACTGAGTGTTCGCTGGATGCCGTGCCAACGTCGATCACTTCCCCAAAGCGCCAGGTGGTTCTCGTTGACTGGGGCCCAGTGGCAGCTCCCCGCCAGAGGAAATTGGCTCGTCCGCGCACGTTTATAGACGGGTTTCCGAGCGACGTCATCACAGAGCAGAATGCGCAATCTGCGCATGCCTGGGGGTGGAAGGCGCGTTCGAAAATACAGCCCTGAGCGGCAGTGAGCGCACTGGCCAATACAAACTAATAGGCGAGTGTGCTCCGGTGCGTAATTTCCAAACGCACCCATAGGCTTCCCCCCGCAGCTGCGCGGTCATATTCCTCTCAATGTTTACTAACAGGAAACCTGTCTATTGCTCGCGAGCTCGAACGAGCTGAAGCTGTTGGAGCCCCCCTCCCCTCCTCCAGCCCACACCGCCTGCATAAAGGGGTGGGGGGCTCAGGAAGGACACCAAAAAAAAAACTGAAAAAACAGCTGCACCGTCCAAAGGAACAATTAGAAACACCCTTTTCCTATTAGTGCCCGCCATTAACCGCCATTGTGTGGAATTAGCGCCAGTCCGTGGAATAAGTGGATTTTAATATGCAGCCTAGTTTTTTGTGTGTTTCTTTTTTTTTTTTTGCTGAAGTGGCCCACTTCTGCCCACTTCCTAATGGAGACGATGAAGGAGAACTGCTAATCAAATGATCCAGCTCATCTCCTCCTAATAAGAACTTCTCAGAGTGGAGAGCTGGCCTCGTTGTGGGCTCTCTGAGATGGTGTGTGTGTGTGTGTGTGTGTGTGTGTGTGGGGGTGTCTCATTGTATCAACATAAACCCTGGTGGCCCTATTCTGGGGTGAACATTCTGCGAAAATGACAAAACGACAGCTTGTAGATCGGCTACTATATCGGCTAAATTTGGTGTGGAGGGAATCTAGTATAGATCCCTGGGGGACACTGGTCAAGGAAATATATAGGGTTTAAGTGGTTCGTACCAACCTCCCATAAATGCTGGATATGAATGCAGACTGCCTGTGCTTATGGTATATTTGGCTGCAGTGTCAGTAGGATTTGCAGGTGGCAGGAAAAGGCCTGAGGTCCTGGCTAAGGTACTGTATAGTGCTGTTCTGTCTCTGCAGCTATTAGCAGCTACTTGTGTCCTTTACTGGAAACATGGTATAGACACATGATATATTTTTATTTTATATTACTTTTTAGTATGTAAACATGAATAAAGAAGTGGTCAAATGTGAGTGTGTTTGCATTTGTGTGTAACCCACATCCCTGTAAACTGGCCCTGTAAACTGAGCACACAGCCTGTACACAAATGTACCACTTAAACCACACTAGCCACTTATTTTATACTCTATACTCTACTACTCTATATGACATGCCCAAAATAGCGATGTCAGGTTGAAAGTGGTTAAATTAAAACTCTGGATTTTACTGTGTAAGAAGAAATAACATGCTACCCGTGACCAAAAAAAAACTATGCCGAATAAACGCCTGAAGTCACAAATAGACATCCGAGGCCTCATCTATAGATAATTGGCTGGTCGTCTGCCCACGTGGATGACTGGTTCAGAACCGGCCAATCACTTCTTTACCCTTCCCGGGCTGACGAGGCTCTCTGTGGAGTACAGTAGCTGTACCAGTGGGCTCTGATTAGATTTAAATGTCAAAAGGCATAGGACAATACAGTTATCTTCCAAATTATGGCCCATTAAAAGGCCTAAGCAGTGTGCCTCCCCCCTCCACCAACTAATCACCAGTCAGATTCATCATCTCACAGACCGGGGCATAATTTGGGGGGACGTGCCTTCCCTCTCCGCTTGTACGTGTGCGTGTGTGTGTGTGCGTCCTAAAAGTAGTGCAAGCGCGTGCGCCAGAGCCTGTAATGTATGATCAGCATGTGCGTGATCTGTGTGTGCGTGTGCGCGTGCACATTGTGCGCTTGTGCAGCTCCAGAGGGGGCTGTTCAGCGCCTCAGGCCAGTACCCCATTAGAGAGAGAGAGAGAGAGAGAGAGAGAGAGAGAGAGAGAGAGAGAGGGAAGGAAGAGGCGGGAGTCCTCATTTAGGCAGCAGGAGCGGCAGGCTGTGCTCCACCACCAGCCAAAAGACAGACGGAGGGATGGAGGGATGGAGGGATGGAGGACTGGAGGCCTCCCTCCATCTGCCTCTCCCTCCTCTTAATTCATCCGCTGTCCTCGGGGCGTCATGGAGAGGCATGCACCCAAATAATGGAGTCTCAATCTCACGTGCGAGAGGTGTTTAATATTCTTAGTGCTCCTTCATCCATTTACCCCCGCCGTTCCTTCACACTTCTCCTTCTCTCTCTTTTACCGCCGTTTGCCGATTCTTTCATCTTTACTTTTGATGTTCTTCCTGATCTGTCCCTCCTTCTTTTCCTTTCCTTTCTCGCTAGGTTCCTCTCCTTCTTCCCTCTCCTTCCTCCCTCTATAAGGGCCCGTAATCGTTGATCTAGCATACGTTGGATTGCTTTTATCTCGCGTCACAGCATATCAGATATAGGGCTCTTCGGAGAGCCAAGGAAATGAGCCTCATATCTGAGATGGTTTCCTCCTTCTGCCTCCCGCGTTCCTCTCTCTCTGCTACCCCCCCCCCCCCCCCACACACACACACACACACACACCTCTCACTCTTCTCCTATTCATCTTCTCTGCATTGCGTCCTCCTCTAGCATTCCTCCTCTCTCTCTCTCTCTCTCATCCTTTGTCTTGCCTTTCAGCTCATCCCATCTCTCGTTCTTGCTCTCATCTCTCTCTCTCTCTCTCTGTCAATTCTCTCTGCCATTGTCTGTGTCAACAATGTGTCTCTTTCTGTCTTTCAGCCTTTCTCTCTCTCTCTCTCTCTCTCTCTCTCTCTCTCTCTCTCTCTCTCTCTCTCTCTCTCTCTCTCTCTCTCTCTCTCTCTCTCTCTCTCTCTCTCTCTCTCTCTCTCTCTCTCTCTCTCTCTCTCTCTCTCTCTCTCTCTCTCTCTCTCTCTCTCTCTCTCTCTCTCTCTCTCTCTCTCTCTCTCTCTCATCCACTTCAGGGGGTGGGGTGGAGGGGGGAGTGCATTAAGGCCCCCGCCATTATGGATTGACTTTATAAATAGCATCCGTGCGTCCTGTAAAAGTTTTTCATTACATAGAGACATCAGCCGATCAATAGAAGTCCTGCACTAAATCCAATTACCAAAAAATGTCCAGGGCCACAAAAAAAGAAAAGAAAAATTATAGCCTATATATTATATTTATATATATTTACATTTTCAAGATGAGTGAGTGACGACCTTGCTACATCTAAAGAGTTTCGATAAGAGCAGTTTTCTTTCAAAGAAAC
>NC_139951.1:23668661-23678661 GCF_963454915.1 Gymnoscopelus microlampas | reverse complement strand
ACTGGAAGCAAATGAATTAGCAGTCCCTTTGTAGCATGATGGTTGGTGTAAACATTCAAGTAGATAAAATTGTCCACTATAGTTTCAGTTGTACTAGTGCAGTACTCGTTAAGAGCAGTACCTGTGGTGGTCAGAGTACTTCTCATCTATGACGCACCAACTTGGAGTTTGGTTATCTATGGGCAAGTGTTTCAGCCAATGCTCAAAGCCGATTGAGACACAGACAGACAGACAGACAGAGACTCCTGGATTCATAGACAGGTAGTCAACTCGAGTCAAGATTAAAGAATTCTTTGCTGAATGTGACATCACCAAGCGTTTCTGTGTTGCACATTGACTCAGGTTAAGTTTAGGAGCGTAGTGTCTCTAGTACTACTCAGGCGTTATGTGATCCAGTCACAGATAAGCCAGGGATAATCCACTGTCTCACAGCCACAAGCACTCAGTCAGTCAGTCAGTCCGGTCATTAAGTCAGTCAACAGCACTGATAACGTCAAACACATCAGAGAGGAAGACGAGGCCTGATGAAGGAGTAAAGAGATAGGTAAGATTCCTTCCACCTATTGTGTTTACTTTATTCCAGAATGGATGGATGGATGGGTGGGAAGTAGGACTGTGTGCAACAAGGCACTCATTAGAACTAAATAGACATCCATATTGGATGTATATGTAATGTGTAACCAACAGAACAATCATTACGTCATTACAATACGTCAAATGGAATAATACAAGTAAAAATGCATACAATGGTTATTTACCTGGTTGTTAACGATCATTATACAACAGGTAGTTCCGACCAAGCAATCTGATTGGTTGAAATAGCTTTCTAGCCGTGCTTCAAACCAGCATCATAGCACGGGCCTAATCACATTAATAAATCACTCCGCAGTGCAGTCCAGTCCGCACCTGATTACACCATTATATGGCACAGCTGTGCTGTGAAGTCACTCTGTCCCACGGTAGGAAAACAAACAGACAGTAGCCTGACCCACCGCCGCCACCGGAGAACAAACAGCTATGCAAAATGGACTATGTAATGTTAATTTGGTGGATTTACGGTTGATCAATGGTTAGAAGGTTATAAATATCCTCCTGTGTAAAGTAAAATGACTCCCATTTCGTTAACAGTCCAGTAGGCTATATGCTCCGTCGTACGACCGTGTCACGCGGTCAAAATAGCCGTTCTACAAGTTCACAACGCGTCGCCATCGCGACGCGTTGTCAGCTTGTAGATCAGTTATTTTGCCCGCGTGACACGGTCGTACGACGGAGCATATAGCCTACTGGAATTCATTCCACTGCGCAAGCATTGATAGCTCAGCTGTGTTGATGAGACGGTGCCTCAAACTCAAAGCACTGCTACAGGGACTATTTAATGTCTCTCAGTCAAAAACTCTTCTCTTTACAGGGAAACGGACAATAGCGAAACATTTTTATTATTAATTGCCCCACAATATGAATACATTTGGATGTGTTTTGTTGGTAACTGTTGTATAATCGCAATATTACACTCGAGGGTGTGCTTTACCTTACATTATTGGCACTTCAGTGATGCTGGCGGAACTCGGCTGGCGCCTCGTTCCTGACCGCATCACTGTCGTGCCAATAATGACGGTAAAGCACACCCTCTCGTGTAATATTGCTTAAATATTCAATTCATTTTAAATCTGGAGCGTGCACCTGCTGATACAGGAATCTACGTCACAAAAAAGAACCAGCTATCAGTACTACGTTACAAATTCCCAAAATCGCGGCAATGTTAGGAGAAATTCAGACCTCTGCGACTTTTCTCTGCAACATTATAATGTCTAATTCATGCTCCATTGTACGACATTGTCGTGGACTGAAAATAGCAGATCTACAAGCTCATAACACGTCGCTTCCGGGACGTGTTGCTATGAGCTAGTGACACACACCACCGAAGTATAAATCGGGCCTAAAGCGGTTTCGTCTCATCTTGGTGATACTTTGGTCTGAACTAGGCTTTATACAACTCTGATCTAGAAGCTTGTCACTTCGTGCCATGCTGCAAGCTTGTATATCTGCTATTTTAGAAGAAAATATTTGAATATTTGAAACACAAATCTTCTCTTCTGGGGGTCCCTGCTACCACAAAAGATTTTCAGATGGGGGGGTCCGCTGCCAAATACATATCAATTTGGGGGATCTTGGCACGAAAAAGTTTGAGAACGAACTGGTCTATATAGTATGTATGTAGTCTGTAGATATGCGTTGCCTGGCTGAGTG
Source organism: Gymnoscopelus microlampas (assembly GCF_963454915.1). Taxonomy (NCBI): domain Eukaryota; kingdom Metazoa; phylum Chordata; class Actinopteri; order Myctophiformes; family Myctophidae; genus Gymnoscopelus; species Gymnoscopelus microlampas. The sequence continues at coordinate 23,676,414 of NC_139951.1, read as the reverse complement.
TCTGAGCTCGCCAGGCTGATCCAACCAGAGCAGGTGGGGGTGTGAGTGTCCAGGCAGACAGACAGGGTGACCCACAGAAGAAGACAAATGGATCTAGCAGGGGGTGCTGCGTGTGTGTGTGTCTGTGTGTCTGTGTGTGTGTGTGTGTGTGTGTGTGTGTGTGTGTGTGTGTGTGTGTGTGTGTGTGTGTGTGTGTGTGTGTGTGTGTGTGTGTGTGTGTGTGTGGTTGTCATGTGGTAATGGACACTGACCTGCTGGGATCAGGCCTGCCAGGGAGGCAGTGTGGAGGGGCCCATTCCTGCACATGCCCCCGGCCTCTGAAACCTGACACTAGCCAAACAAAAGTGCTGGACATGCACACGCGCATGCACAAACACACGCGCACACACGCGCACACACACACGCACACACACACACACACACTCCTAGCAGTCAGGAAGATCTGATGGAAAAAAAGAATCCGACATTCCACAGGTTGGTCCACATCAGTGGGGTGCCAAAGGAGAAGACAGGAGACAGAATGACTGAGGAAGACAGAGTGTGTGTGTGTGTGTGTGTGTGTGTGTGTGTGTGTGTGTGTGTGTGTGTGTGTGTGTCTAGTCCAGCGTGAGCGTATCTGATAGTCAGAGTTATGTGCTATAGCCTTCATCTCTCTGCATGCATCAGTGAAGGATGGAAAGAAACATGATATAGTCTGCTGGAATGTGTACATAGCCGGTCTGCGAGGTATTGACAAAACAGTCGCATTGCGAGGATGTGTGCTGAAACTGTGATTTAAGACTTAATACACAACCTGCACAATTTGCTGTTTTGATACTTCTGGGGATTCATTGTGTGTGTATGTGTGTGGCACAGACATATCACTGGTATGTTTGAGTGTGTACAGCAGTGGTTCTCAAACTTTTTCAAGTCAAGGACCCCCAAAAAGATATGTATTTGACCGCAGACCCACATCTGAAAATGTTTTTTGGACCCTGGAAGCGTCCCTCTCTTTGCTCGTACAGTTCCCGTCCTCGCCCACCCCCCAACCCCCCCCCAGCTGACAATCCCGCAACACGGCACTGCTGCCTTGCCAATGTATATAACAGAGTTGAGGTATTTCTGAATTACATCATATTCAGTCCACCTATAAATACAATACATATTTCAAACATAATCATCTTTGTCATCACAAAGTTTATAGCAGTCCCAGCATTCAGGCATGCACGGAGACAAATGAACTATGCTAAGCTTTTGAGACAGATGAAGTGTGCACAATATATTCCAATGTATATCATTGTATAATGCTTATATCATACAACGCAATAAAGCCAGCGGCTTGTTGCGGTCCTTTCACATGTACTGTATACAGTGGTGCAGCGGTGATTTTATCTTTGGTGGTACGCTACTTTAATGACGTCACACGCACGACCTACACTACAGCTCCCACAATGGACCATTGATATGCATCCAGGGTCATTCCTATACTAATTCACGCTGTCGACACCCGGCAGTCGACAGCTTTTGTTTTAGAGGTGTGAACTTAAGGGTTGTTTTTGATCGATGCATGTGCGTGCGCGTGCTCCTGCTCAAAAGTCTGGCCGTACGCCGCGGTACCGCGTGCAGTGAGCACTGCACCACTGACTGTATACAGTATGACTATGTGCAATCTCTTTAGTTACATGTAGTTACTTTATCAGCCGAAGCTCTATAATTCAGCATTATGAAAGTGTGTCTGTCTTCAACAAAGAGACAGCAACATTTTTTTGTTAAACGTGTGTGTGTGTGTGTGTGTGTGTGTGTGTGTGTGTGTGTGTGTGTGTGTGTGTGTGTGTGTGTGTGTGTGTGTGTGTGTGTGTGTGTGTGTGTGTGTGTGTGTGCGTGTGCGCGTGTGTGTGCGTGCGTGCGTGTGTGTTTTAAATGTGTATGTCGGGGCCACAAGTGGGCGGGGGGCAGGGTTTGTGAGAACGGGAACTGTACGAGCAAAAAGAGAGACGCTCCCCGGACCCTACTTTGGGAACCAATGGCGTACAGTAAGCTATGTACGGTAGGTCTGTGCGTCCTATGCATCTCACTGACTATGACAGCAGCAGTGTTGGTGGCTGTGGCAGCCATAGTGCAGTGCAGGTAGAACAGTAAGCAGCAGCAGTAGTTGATGCTGTTGTTCAGAGGAGTCCTGCCTGCGCACACTTGGGGCTCGGCAACAGGAGGCTATTTTATATACTGTTTGTGACAGCTTTGCGGTAATAATGGAGCCCAAGCCCCTGCTACTGCAAGTGGCATGCTCAGTCAAGTGAGACTTTGCCTAGGAGAAGACACACACACACACACACACACAGCCTCCTCCATGCCTAATGAGACCACTGGGAGACGAGAGAGAGAGAGAGAGAGAGAGAGAGAGAGAGAGAGAGAGAGAGAGAGAGAGAGGGAGAGGAGAATGGGAGACAGTAAAGTGAGAAGAGAGAAGAAAAATAACCTTTTCTTTTTCTTCTCCCTTCTTCTCTTTACTTACTTACTTTAGGGGGTGCAGATTGAAAAAGGGGAGGAAAGGAGACGAGAGGAGGGGAGACCTGGATTGTTGCCAAGCAGACATAGGGGATGGGGTGTCAAAATGGAGTGTGTGAGAGAGAGAGAGAGAGACAGACAGACAGACAGACAGACAGACAGATAGTATCTGGGTACACCCGTAGGCTTGGCAGCGGGTGGTTATGCAATGTACACAACAGGAGTGGAGGGAGCATGGGGCTGGGGAATCAAAAACTCATGGTGTGCATACATAACTGGAAGTGACACCGAAGTGCAACAAGAGACGATGAGAGGGGGAGGGGGTTGTGCTGGTGGTGGTGGTGGTGGTGGTGGCGGGGCAGCTAAAAACATGCCATCCAAAAGGAAAAGAAAAAGAAGAATGAAACAGACAGGGAGAGGGAGAGAGCGAGAGAAAGCGTACATTGGGCGCACACATCATCAAACCATCATCCTCACCCGAGTAAGGGGGTGGTGGGGGGGGGGGGGTGAGGGGGGTGACGCAGACGATGAAAACCAACTTGAGTAAAGAGGGGGAAGATAGCAACCCAAAATGCTCTACCTCCTCCATCCATGGCACCATGGAGTCATCTGTTCATCCAAGCAGGTGTACATTGGAGGCTAAAAGAAGGATCCTACTGTGTGAGCGCGCGCGTGCGTGTGTGCGTGTGTGTGTGCGAGATGGTGGTGTTAGAGTAAATACGTCTAACAGTAAATAAACCAAGAGGCCATGAAACATTGAGCAGGGTTTATCAGTGCACCATCTCATAAACCCTCGGTGGGATTCTGAGTACTGTGCTCGGCACTGTACAAGGCACCATGTGGGGAATACCCTGGGGTCACAACATCGATGACAACGCGATTTGCTAAGCAGGCTGTTAGGCTGTATGCTCGCACCCCATCGCCTGGCCTGCACCTTTCAACACTCCAGCACTGATGGCTCGTTAGATTACTCTCACTGTCAAGGCTTACCGAATCCAACCACAAACAGAATCACTCACAGTACGTACAACACAATAGGCATTGGTTGAAAAGACCTCATATTGTTGCTGTCGGCTGGAAACCTTGCATGTCCAAAACCATTCCTTTTTTAAATATTATTTTAAAAACATTTTAAAATAGCAAGAATAGCCTCACAACACTTGTAGATCTGCTATTTTCACTACGTTTGTGTGACACTGTAGTATGGCGAAATTGGGCATTCATTTACAAAAAAACTAAGTTGAAAGATAGAGATACAGGGTTTCTGCCCGACAGCGACAATATGGTACTACTGTACTGTAATGTATGTCATCACCTGGTGACTACAAGCACCACAATGACTAGAGTCACTGAGGGCACAATGTCAGATGCCTAATATTGTAAATGGTGGACACTAAAACTATGATAACAACTCGACACTTTGGTTCTCCTCTCGTGTCCTGGGGACCCAGAATGCTTCAAAACTGCTTTTTTTATCCAACCCTGCAGAAACTACTGGTTTTCATTATATCATCTAATCGGGGAGTAATTTCGACCACAGGACGCCGAGTGAATACACAAACTAGTCGAATAGAAACCCAGCAGTACTCCACAGGTATATGGAGGGTTTGAGAATACGCATCACCCCCCCTCCCCCAAGACATACATTCAACATTCATGACGCTATCTCCATACGCAATCCGTCACTTCACGTTATTTGCCCGTGAAGCTGAAGCCAGAGCTGACTGGTCCAGCATTGTGTGGGTGCTACAGGGTATAACAGAGCACATGGTTGTTATTAACCACCAGACTTCCTGGGCAATAACTCCTGAAGAGACATGTTCGCCTCTGACAGCTAGCGCAGCCAATTATAGCGCGTCAGCAGCGCACACACACACACACACACACACACACACATAAGGAAAACACACACGACAGCCCTCATAGTGATAAAAGAGGACAGTGTCACACCTCGCTATTAAGACACACACACACACACAAACACACTCTCTACATTAAAGCACTCGATACCATCACACAAATACGCTTCTTATTATTCAACAGCAATGACTATCCACACACTTTTTCTTTTTTACATGACTCTTGCCAACACACAGCTCATCTTCTGAATGAGACGTTTAAACATGTTGTTTTCTACAGCGCCGTTGGTAAACACAAGGCCAGCAGAGGTAAGACAGAGAGCCAGCATTAAATGATCAGTGTGATAAAAACACACAGTGTTTTTACCTGTAGAATTTTGTTTGCTACAATGACATTTGGAAATATGCACACATCTGGGACACACATCTGGAACCAAGCAACTGGTATAAGCCACTCTGTCTGTCTGTCAGTCAGTCAGTGATAACCCTGTGCCCTGGTTGGCTGAGAGGGCACCTAACATGGAAAGTATTAACATGAACTGTCTAAATGTATTAACCATTTTCAAACTGACATACCTATTTTTGGCATATCATTATCGGATCTTCAAAAATCTTCAAAAATGTTCTACGTAAAAATAAATCACAAATGCAACGCAGCGCATTGTGAGCTTGATGAGCAGCTACTTTTACTCAATATTGTCGTGTGTTTGAAACGGCAGACTTTGTAACCATTACCGATGATTTGTTATTTATGAAATGTAATGTTCTACAGTCTGAATGAATATATTAACTCACGTGCAACCTCTAGGCAAGCCTAATTAAGCCTAAAAGAATGATGTGCTTTTTTTTACGTGACTCTTATTAACACAAGGCTCATCTTTAGAATGCGTCTTGTTTGCTTGGATGCCATTTGCAAAGAAGCGTATAGTTGCAACATTATGATACGTTTTCACAGTAATACACACAGGGTTATACAGCAAAATCTCAGTTCCCAGACGCTGGAGAAGTCCCCTCCCAGAAAGCACGTCAACCCTGGGCCCTATACACGTTTATATACAACTCCCTTGTTCCACTTCCTCCCCTCTCTCTCTCTCTTTTCTCTTTTCTGCACATTTTCCAGTGCAGGAAGGGCCCTATATAAATGTATATAATACATCAGCGCCCGCTGTCATCAATTTCTACTCCTCTGTCTCTCCCCATCTCTCTCTCTCTACCCTTTTCTCTCCATCTCTCCCCTATGTGTCTCTGGGGTTCCCAGTGGCTGTCCGGAGCACATGTGCTTTTATTTACCCAGGCCGGGGAAGCTGTATGTGGGTCCACGGGGCGGAGAGTGGAGACTGCGAGGCTTTTGTCTGTGGCAACATTAATCAAGTGTCCTTTAACAAAAACAGAAACCCAGATGAGAGACAAAAGGAAGAGACACGGGGGGTGGGCCATCGGGGAAAAAAAGGTAGAGAGAGAGAGACAGGGGGAAGAAAGAAGAGGAGAGAGAGAGAGAAAGTTAGAGAGGGGAAGGGGGGTTGGTGTTTGACCCAGATCCAAGGCCCTTCAATAAATCAAGCAGCAACAATAACAAGCAAAGTTTTCATGTGGCTCCATTGATTAATCAGGTTTTTCTTTCTCATCAGGAGGGGAGGGGAAGCAAAGGAGTTTTTTTCCTCTTCTCCATCTCTTATATTTTTCCATTCCCTTGTCCTGTCTTTCTTCTGAGAGTGTGGCTGAGAAGGTTTTTATTTTTTTTATTTTTTTTAACTTGGGGTAAATGTTGCTCAGGGTTTTTTTGGGGGAGAGGAGGCCAATCCAAATCCTTCGGTGGCTTTTGTTGAGTGTGAGGTCTTAACTCCCCTGCTGTAACAGGGTGGACGTTGGTTGGAGGGTGGAGGTGGGAGGGCTGAGGCTATTTGTTGGAAGGTTGGAGGCTAGAGATGGGAGGGTGGAGGGGCAGTGGGAGGGTGGTGGTGAAAGGTTGGAGGGTAGAGATGGGAGGGTGGAGGTTGGAGGTGGGAAGGTGAAGGGGGGAAGGCATATGAAATGTCTTGATGACGTGCCAAGACAGAGCATCCACATACAAACGACGCACGCACACACAAACTTGTGTCTAAACATGCTGACACACATACACATTTATCTACAGTGTGTGTGTGTGTGTGTGTGTGTGTGTGTGTGTGTATATATATATGTATGTATATATATATATATATATATATATATATATATATATATATATATATATATATATATATATATATATATATATATATATATCACACATACACACAAATGTACTATGCACACATGCACGCACTAAATTGAGTGTAATCAAGCTGACACACATACACACACATCTACAGCCTACATCTATACGTCATATACTGTATATATACACATGTCTAAAATACAAATTGACAATGTTTTACAGGCAAGCACACACGCACGCACGCGCCCACGCACGCACGCACACACATTTCCATAGGACAAGCCACGGCCACAGGATGTGAAGTAGTCCTCGGAGACTCTTTGCAAGGTGCCGATCAATGGGCATTGAGTGTGGACAAGGAGGCCACACGATCGATTGGTGGCCATTACAGAAATGTGCCCACTGGGGCCTGAGAGTGGGAGGGTGTGTGTGTGTGTGTGTGTGTGTGTGTGTGTGTGTGTGTGTGTGTGTGTGTGTGTGTGTGTGTGTGTGTGTGTGTGTGTGTGTGTGTGTGTGTGTGTGTGTGTGTGTGTGTGTGTGTGTGTGGAGGGGGGACTGCATGCTGTCACTACTTCCATGGGTTTTTACTCCACTTGAGTTCATACACATGTGCACATGTGCACGCACGCACGCACGCACGCACGCACGCACGCACGCACGCACGCACGCACGCACGCACACACCAATAAACAACTGGCCACAAACATTCAGGATTGTATACACACACACACACACACACACACACAAAAATCTGTCATCCCATCGAGGGCTTTGATTCTCATCTCTCTCTCCATCTCTGTGGCTTTCTCCTTTCCATCCATCCGTGTGTGTGTGTGTGTGTGTGTGTGTGTGTGTGTGTGTGTGTGTGTGTGTGTGTGTGTGTGTGTGTGTGTGTGTGTGTGTGTGTGTGTGTGTGTGTGTGTGTGTGTGTGTGTGTGTGTGTGTGTGTGTGTGTGTGTGTGTGCGCGTGTGGGGGTGCGTGTGCGTGTGTGTGTGTGTGTGTACAGTGTCACCAGTAGTACTGTCTGGGCGGTGCCAGAGTCAGAGGAGCAGCTTGATCCTAAGACTCTCAGTCACGCCCTGCCCACCTCCTCAGGGAGAGCACTGACTGTTCTATTCTCTCCGTCACACACACACACACACACACACACACACACACACACACACACACACACACACACACCAAGAAAACAAATGCCGAAACCACAATGCG
>NC_139951.1:23623661-23663661 GCF_963454915.1 Gymnoscopelus microlampas | reverse complement strand
GGCGAGAACAGAGTGTACATGGAATTTCATAACAAGGCTAGAATAATCATAAAAAAAGACCTCAGGCGTAAAAGTAATCGCAACGAGCTAAACATTCATTAGCGTTTCAAAGGAACCGGCACACAACAGCACATGTAAGTAGACCAGTTTTAACCACTTAAATTCTATATACTTCACTGACTGTGGTCCGCCAGGGGTCTGTACTTTGTATGCGCCCTTTTTCCCTCTACACCAAATATCTTTGCCAAAAATAGCCCAATTTCAAGCTAACAATGCAACGCACTTGACGCCTTTTGAGTTAGTAGGTCTGTTGTTTTGTTTTTGCAGACTGTTTTTGCAGAACGTTTGCCTATTATTACATGCCCAGAATATTGACGCTAGGGGTCATGTGGTTCATCCAGGCCCGATGGGTTAGGGTTAGGGTTAGAGACATGTGACTGAGGGCAGAGCAACAACAAAAGGTGTCAAAAGCAGGAAATATTTCTGTGAAGGAGAGAGAGAGAGAGAGAGAGAGAGAGAGAGCGTGCGGGGCGGGGTGTCATTACACGGGGAACGACCGTGCACAAACAACACATTTCAACCTCCCCGAAGTTTCCATGCGCAGAGCGAGGCAGGCAGAAACACACACACACACACACACACACACACACACACACACACACACACACACACACACACAGGAGTCCCATTCTGCAGTGGGAGCGGAGCAGGGGAAAAGACTGCGAGCTGGGCTCAGCCACCGACAGACCTACCGCACACAGGCAGAGTGTGAATCATTAAAGGCATGTGTTCCACATCAGCGACCGGGGCTCGCTTCCCAAGCCTCTTATGAGACTGGAGCTAAATTATGACAGGGGGGAGTTAAATGCCCCTTTAAGTGGAAAGACCAAAACCCCAAACCTCCAAACTCGCAGAGAGAGAGCAAGAGAGAGAGAGAGAGAGAGAGAGAGTGCAAGCCAGACAGAGAGAGAGAGAGAGAGGGAAAGAAGCAGATAAAAAGAGAGACATTGAGTGAGAGAAAACAAGAGAGAGAGAGAGAGAGAGAGAGAGAGAAACTGGCACAGGAGTGTTATTGCACGCAAGTACTGCAAGTACCTTCCTCCAGATCATAATGTGAAATATGGTGGTAGAAAATGGGCAGCAAATGGAGAATGTGCATGATTTCTCAACGCCTGACCCAAGATCATAAGCAGATGAAGTGACTGACTGACAATTTATTCCCCGTAAACAAGTGCAAGGAGAGCAGAAATGTTACTTACAAAAATGAACTCTACATTATGTCAATGCATACATAATCATGTAATAGCAATCTTAGTAATTAATGGTATAATTGGCAGTATAACTTAGCTGCTATATGACTTGGCAGTATCCCCGCTTCATGCAAAGCCAGAGAAGCTAATCTCTCTCTCTTCCCGTGTTTAAATTGAACAGGATGAAGAAAGAGATGTCCATGGTGGATGGAATCAGGGTGACAGGGGCATGTGGGAAGAGCTGAACGTGCCAGTATTGCCCATCATGCCAGCCATATGACAGTCTGGTGGCTAATAAGTTTGAGAGTGTGCCAGGTCGCTTTGCCATGAACGTCCTACTGTAACTGCAATTCAAATGCGTTTCAATTGTTCAACTTGTGAGGACCTTCCATTGATTTCCAGTCACATAACACTCATTACCCCCAACATCTTGCCAGTACTACAGTACACTGACCGTAACCATAAACATGAACTACTCCTTATTCCAACAGTCCGTAACCCTAAAACATAATGATAAAACTAGGCTTTAACCCTAAAATATCCCCTCAAAAATTGAGGACCTGCGAGATGTCTTCATGTTCCCTCATCTTTCTATCCTTGTGAGGACATCTGGGCCTCATAAGGTTACAAATACAAGAATACACACACAGATTGCACACTTATTGGCAATATGGTGAGTGTAGGAAGTGACAGAGGGTGCTGGTAGGTTTTGGTGCATTGGTATCATCCCGGGCATGGACTGGCCTCTCAGTGGCCATCCTTCTGAATCTCCCTTTTAGCAGTATCATCCAGGGCCAATCTGTGAGGGGACAGATCACCTTCCCCCTGGTACTGGCATGGATCAAAAAGGACAGACAGAACAATCCTAGCCCCAGACCCTGGGACACCGGCCATGAGCTGGCCTCCCAACAGGAAACAAACTGACCCAGTTGGTCCATCCTCTGTCTTTGTATCCAAGACTTCCTGGAGACACAGCAGCTATACCAAGTCATCCTGGTTACATGCAATGAAGTGAATATAGCCATTCCGGGTTGGAAGACTTGGAACACAATGGGCCTCATCCACAAAACTTTTCTTAAATTCTTCTTACTTCTTCTTAGGAGAGAGCCTATGAAAAACCAAGAACACCAATTTGTGCCCCGGGTGTACCAAATGATGAATGCCAATTGTTCCTAAATTGGATACATGTACGTACTTGCTGATTTGCATACAGTAGGTAGACAACCCGTCAACACCAATAAAGAAATAGACATTGTAATGTCAGATTTGACAATTGTTTTTTTAACTTAATTTTCAAAAGTGTAAGTACAGGAGTGCCAGGAACAGAAAAAAAAGCATGGCAAGAGAAATTACTAATATTGTCAACAATGACAAAAGAAAGAAATGGCTTGACTTCAAATTAAATTCAACCACAGCCTTAAAGAAGGTAACTGGTGTGGTTTGGCTACAGCCAGAGCCTATTTGCTGCTAGTGCACTTATTCCAGCCTACTACTATGTTGTTGTTCTTCTGGGTCAGCACCGCTACTTAGAACTAATTAACAAAGCTAAGAATAATCTCTTCGGGGTAGCCAGCTGAACATTCCCAACTAGTTTAATGCAAAGCACCCAACTATTTTTGTTTCTGACATTGATTATGAGCTTGACCTTTGGCTCTTTCGACCCAAAGGTCATCCATTTGTTCTCAAGTTAAGCAAACACACACAAACTAACAATGTATTGAACACACAGCAATGCATGGCAGGGTAATTAAAGTCTAAATCTAAAAAACATATGACACAAATACAGGTAGGTGCAGTTTATTTGCCACAGGCATAAAGGAGACGTCGAATTTGGATAAAAGTTTGGTGCAATAATTTGCATGACTGCACTGTCAGGTGTTTAGTAGTACAGTAGATAAAAAAAATAAGAAAGAGATAAGAAAAAATCTGTTCTAGGCTTAAACGAGAAATGTTTATTTTCATATTTTGCAGGTGGAAAGCTCCTATGCACCTGACTGTTCTAGGCCTAAACGAGAAATGTTTAATTTCATATTTTGCAGGTGGAAAGCTCCTGTGCACCTGACAGTGTCCATGCACATCCAATGACTTTCAACACCTATGGTACACTACGACAGAACAAGTATGGTTATAATCATACACCTACTGTATTAGGTATATAAATGTATGGAAACTTAAAAGGTTTGCCACTACAGTAATTGATTTTACACAAAGAATAAGCCAATTTGTGTAGAAGCCACATCAGCGTAATGCCTTCCTGCATGTTTCCAAACACCAATACATTTTGATCGCCACTGTGTGTGTGGAAACGCATATGCATACGCATATGTCGTGAATGAGGCTCAATGACCCTATGGCTGATTGTAAACCCTGTTAGGCTTCAGTCCTTATGGCCAGTTTCCTGGTTTTCCTGTGTGAGCTTGTAACAAGATGCAGTAAATCACTTTGCTGGCTCTTCCAGCTCTGATGCAAGATCCAGGATTAGACTTGATCCTAACATTGGCAGCACACAGGCCAAAATATACTGCCTGTGTGCCTGTACTGTAAGTGTCTTTGTATGGTGTTTATCAATGAGTGGTGTACCACGCCGTGTGTCTGTGTGGAGTGCGTGTGCATCATAACATTTCCATGGCTTTGAAAATAAAATAAAGTGACAACGAAAGGACTGAATAGTTTCAAGAGTCGACCAAGTTAAACTTTCTACAGTATCACTACAGGAACACCCCCTGTATGCAGTATAGACACTGGAGGCAACAAGGAACAACTCTCCAATTGGCAAGAAAAGCAAGCCAACTTTCGGTACCCGCAGACACAAGTGTGGAGGAGTCCGATTACCCGCTGTTTTGACAGGAGCGACAAATTCGGGCTTACCCTAAAAACGTCAATCCTCTCCTTTGCTTGGCTGAGGAAATCTCCCCTTCAATCGATTGCAGCTCCTGAGCTCTGAGTGGGGAGGGAGAGAGACAGCGAGACAGAGAGATTCTGAAACTAAGAACTTTACAGTCTTTATCCATGTGTTACAGACTCAGAGGCTCACAGCGGTGGCAGCAGTGGCAACTGGCTCACTGTGCTAAACTCTCAATTATTTCCTCGCCTTCCATCACTCGCATTGTCTCTGGCCCCCCCCCCCACCATTCCAATAGATTGAACTTGCACTGTCCCCCACTCCCCCACCTCTCATTCGCTGCTTGCCCCCCCCCCTCCCTCCCTCCCTCCTTCACCCAGACATCATGTGAATAGTGGTGGAAAACAGAGTTTTTTTGTGGTGTGTGAATTACCTCAGGCCGAGGCAAGGCGCAGCAGTGCGCATGGCTGCAACTCAATTATGGCAATGTGAATCAGGTGGCACCCTAGGAATCCCCCTTCAGCCCGACAAAGCACACACACACACACACACACACACACACACACACACACACACACACACACACACACACACACACACACACACACACACACACACACACACACACACACACACACACACACACACACACACACACACACACACACACTCAGGGGGGGACATAAAGGAGCCTTCATCTGCCAGGATAGAGACAGATATAAAGTGGCAGGCGGATCATATAATAAAAAAAATGACTAAGCTGCAACCACCATGCCAGTATATAGCGACTTAGAAACACACGTTTGTGTGGGGTGTGTGTGTGTGTGTGTGTGTGTGTGTGTGTGTGTGTGTGTGTGTGTGTGTGTGTGTGTGTGTTGTGCGAGTGCACCCCAGTGTCGATTTGTTTACACGTATGCGTGTTGCTAAAACATCTGCGGTGTTTACTAACACGTCCGTGGATTCAAATTGAAACAGTCACATAATTAGGAATCTTGATAAATGCTACAATTGTGAGGCGGGAAGCACAAAAACATGGAAAATGTTTGTGCAGGATTATGGTTTTTTGAACCAAAAACAACAGGTCGTTAATTACAGCCTGGAAGCCTGAATGGGAAGCGGTTCAAGCCCCTTGGACATCGTCACTGGATTTCACTCAGAAATACAGACGCAGTTGAAAAACAGCACAAATATGGTCAACCTTGTTTTTTTGTTTTGGTTTGGGTTTGCTTAATGGAAAATGGCCCTATGTCAAAAAGCACTTTTCTTCTGGAAGGAGAATACAGAGGCCAGCTCCATTCAGCCCGTTCTGGCTATCTCGCCGGCCCTCATAAAACATAGTGGAACAGGCCAGCGTTTTCCAGCAGTCCATTAAAAAGGAAACCATGACATTTAAAATGTTGGTAATATTTGGTCCATTTATCTTCATGGGGCACTTGTCATGGTCAAAAAAGATATAATTTACATACTGTATAAACACACACACTACCAGAAACCGCTATGAAGATTGAACATGACAGCATGGAAGTCGTTCCTTGGAATGACAACGATGCCCTTAAAAGAAAGAAGAAGAAAAGCAATCCCCCGCCTTGGGGACAGTGTGGCCCCAGTGCCCTTCTCCAAGCCACAAATGGATTTCACACTAATTTGTCATCACAAGGTCCTGAGGAAGCCAAGACAACACTCAGATTATTTTTATACAAGTGTTATATTTATATCTGTTTATCATTACTGGCACCCACTGCACTTGTTTGTCTGCTGCTTGTTCTACTACTCTACTGTGTGAAACATAGTTCACTGGTGTTAAGACGTCTCATGCATTAGCTAATAGGTGATTAAAAGTTCCAAAATGAGTGATAAAGGTGTGGCACTTGATTTACACTAGCACACTGACCATCAGTATGACCACTTAAGTCAGTTTAACTACTTAAGTGCTAAGTTCTGGCTTTGGGGCAAACCGAGGACCGTCTGATTCCCAGATGGCCTCTGTACCTATTCAGCTATGAGCTATGACCACCCCATATTTGTCGTACTTCATCGTACGACAGATCGCAAAAATAGCCGATCTTCAACCTCACACCTCACCACCTCATGATGTGTGTTGTGAGCTTGTAGATCTGCTGTTTTTGCTATTTTTGAGATTTTGTGATTTAAAAAAAAAAAACTATTGGCATACATTGGGTTAGAAAGGGAAAGACAGATGACAGCAGAGAGAAGCCAAATACAGCTCACTAGTCCCACTGCAATTTGGGTATAATTAATGGATTACAATCATTAAACTGAATAAAATCAACTTAAACCATTTTGCCATGAACAGGCATCAACACTCTTTTACAAAGTGAACTATTGTGTAATACCTAGCAGCAAACCAACTGGGAGGACTTTGTCTTGCTCCAATTTCAGCTTCTTCTGGAATCCACTCAGTCAGCCAGCCCTGGCCCTGCGCGGCCTCTGACCTCACTTCCTGTCTCAATACACCCACTTCCTGTTTGTAGGTCTGGCCGAGTGTCTGGGCCATTTAATATCATCTTAGCTATTCTCAGCTGTTGCGGTCTTGTGCGCGCGCGCGTGCGTGCGTGCGTGCGTGTGTGTGTCTCAATTTCCCATGCCATAGTATACTAGGTCCTTCTGCTGCTCCTATTGGTTCTCAAACATTTTCGTGTCAAGGACTCCCAAAATACTGTCGTGTACAACCATTTAAAAATATGTTTTGTAATGTTAACAGTTTTCAAGAGGTTCCAAATGGACCCTTACAGGACTGTAACTCTGAGAGGAAGGACAGCCCAGCATGTACTGTACATACATATCTGTGTGTGTGTGTGTGTGTGTGTGTGTGTGTGTGTGTGTGTGTGTGTGTGTGTGTGTGTGTGTGTGTGTGTGTGTGTGTGTGTGTGTGTGTGTGTGTGTGTGTGTGTGTGTGTGTGTGTGTGTGTGTACTGTAAGTGTTTGTGTGTGAGGCTGGAGGTCTATACAGTGATGAGAGTAGACATGAGTGGCCTGGGGTAATCACATCTTTATCCTTACTGATGGGAGAGCGCTGCATACTGCAGATACTCCAACAAGCACACATACACACACACACAAAACATATGTCAAAAACATTCTTCATGCTCATACACAGTCATAACCACATACAGTATATATCGTTGACCAGCGTCCCTCCGGGCTCTATACTACTAAGTCCACTCTTCTGAACACTTTTCACATCTATTTTCAGGGATAAAATGCTACTCCTCAGTCTCTCTTCCCGTATCCCCCTTATTATAAACATTTGAGCATGTGAAATACACATATAATGGTTTGATCCTTGCAGCCGTTAGCGCGGTTTGCAGTGCATGGGTGCGTTATAATGGGAGACTGCCTCTCATCTCAAGCATTAAATTCCTCGGCATATTTCACATTTATAGTTTTCACATTTGTCATGTTCTGTGGAAGGAAATTAATTTAAAAATATATTATATTTGATCCTCGCATCTCCCTCACAATGTTATAGGTGGGAGTAGCTAATGTGTGCGCGTCGACTACCCAGACTAAAAAAGCCCGGACTATTTACAACATGTGAGACCACATCTGATTCTCCTGTGGCATGCTACTGTACATGCGTGAGAGGCCAACACCGGACAATGTGCCAATATGATTCCCCAGACATTTTCAAGAGTTCATATGAGAATAGGGCTACAGCCAACGGTGTGTTCTACCGTGTTACGCTATAACTGTAGTATGACGTGCAGAATGTTTTGAAAGAAAAGTGTAGCCCTCTACTAACCATCAGTGGTGTAATGTAATAATGACATTTACTCAAGTGCTGTAATTAAGTACAATTTTGAGGTATTTTTTTTACTTTACTGGAGCCTTCATGTAACCTCAAGACAACTTAGCTATTATATTTCCAATTAGCAGTACTTTTACTTCTACTCCACTACATCTCAGAGGCAAATATTGTACTTTTTACTCCAGTACAATTATTTGAAAACTTAACACATCGGGTGCCAGAGGTTTATTCAAATATTATACGTTCAGTGCCTGCATTTCTTCCATCCACTTACGTTGATATGTTTCGTGCTGTAGAAGCCCCGACGCGGAAGTGCATGTAAACAAGCGTGCGTGCGAGACAGCGGAGGGTCCCGACTAAAGCCTGGAACAATAATATTTCCAACAAGATCCTCCATTGCAGAGTGATCGGCGATCGAAAACGGCTCGCTTCCACCACGTTAAAAAGAAATGGAGATATTAAGCTTTTAGTCAAGGAGATAACATTGGAAAGGCCGACCGGAAGGATTTTTGACATGGATCCACATCCGGCCTCTCCTTCTCGGAAACTCCTTGGATGATCCCAAAGTTTCGTTTTAGCGCCCCACGTGGGCTCCACGTATAAAAATAAAATTGGGTCAAAAACGGCCCGGACCGTTTACGGCACTCCTCGTTTGGATTATGAAAAACGGTCCGGACCGTTTATGGCACTCATTGTGTTAAGTTACTAGTTACTTTGTAGACATTTTGATACCAATACTTTTATACTTTTACTCAAGTACATTTTGAATTCTGGACTTTTACTTGTAACAGTAGTGTTTCTACATTGCATTATTGATACTTTTACTTAGTAAAACATGTGAGTACTTTTACCACCACTGCTAACCATTTCATCTATTTTGACCACGCGCATGGCGCGCAGGGAATGATTATCGTATCGTATGCCCTCCGAAAAAACCTAGAACACACCACTGGCTACAGCTGCTACACACACACACAAACACACACACACACACATCACTCACAGATATATCACACCCAAGGACTCCCAGCACAGGCAGACAGCACTCCCCATGGAAAGATGCACACTCATGCTGCGCGTAGGCCAAGGCTCCGGACAGCCATTGTCCTTCAGCGGCATCAGTACACAACAATGGGGAGGGGTCACACAAGGTCTCCTGCTGGAATGCTAAACAACAGGGATCCCAGAGACAGAGGGAGAGAGGGTGTGAGAGAGACACACAGCGTGAGTGCATGTGGACCAGAGATCGATAGTATGAAGCCGGATTTTTTTTTTTTTTTTTTTTTAAGGCATTAGAACGGTGGTTCTCAAACTGTGGGTCGGGAGCCCCTGGGGGGGGGGGGGTCCACAGATGATTTGCTTAATGTGCAAAAAATCAAGCGTAAGTGTATACAGGATATCTGCACATATCTAAAGTTACCATTGTGAAAACAAAATGTAATGCCTCAACTCCCACAATTCCTAGTTGTTAGGGTGGGGGGTCCCAGGCCCAGCGCTAGCAGGCAATGAGTAAGTATGGGGGGGGCACGCACAAAGCGCATGCGTGATTTTTAAAAATGTATTTACTTTTACCGAAAGCAGCTGAAGTCTGTCTATCAGTCCCTACACACAACACCACTGACCATTTTCTTAACACGCTGAGGAAGGCTTAACGACGCCGAAACGCTATTAATTAAAAAGTACCAGAAGGTTTTTTAACTGGCAGTCTTGACAGACATTACCCCCCCCCCCCCCTCACGACCTGAAACGTTTGAGAACCTCTGCATTAGAATAGATAGATAGATAGATAGATAGATAGATAGATAGATAGATAGATAGATAGATAGATAGATAGATAGATAGATAGATAGATAGATAGATAGATAGATAGATAGATAGATAGATAGATAGATAGATAGATAGAGAGAGATAGAGAGAGAGATGGGGAGAGGAATAGACCGAGAGAGAGAGTGCGATAGGAAGCGACACCAACCCACAGCAACAAAGCGACGTGGAACACTTAGTGCAAAAAATACGATCAACTGGGGACGCGTGAATTCCAATGATGTCCAATCACTCCGCAAGAATCCGACACCGGGCTGAACGGAAAGAAAAAAAAAACGTAGCTGCATGACGTACTGTAACGGTATGAGAAATCCACATGTAGAGGTAGTATGTAAATGATTTCACCACTGGGCATTGCGATTTATGGCTCCCTCCTGTCTCTGCAGTGCACTGTAAAAAATTAAATAAAGAACTACAGTATACAGTTCAGCCTCTCGGTTTTACTGCAAGATTCCCCACTTGCGTCGCAGGGAGAGATGGCACTTAGCATTCCGCACAGGGCATCACACGCTTTCTTGTGAGATGTAACATCATCTTGTAGCATAATAGCCTAGCGCTGTCATCTGTCAAAGCCAGCGCACATGGGCAAAAAAAAAAATCTGTTTGTGTGTGTGTGTGTGTGTGGGGGGGGGGGGGTGATAGGGGGGGCCAAACACACACAATACAGAAAGGTTTAGTTCGTGCTGCGTGTTAATCATTCATTAGTGCTGAGTGACCCTTATTATAAGACCATCTTTGTTGTCATTATTCATTGCTATAAAATGCCAGCCTGTTAATTCAGACCGGGGACTGCAACAAAAGGTGGAGGGACAAAGCGCCTGTGCCCTCTCTCACCGACACACACACACACACACACACACACACACACCACACACACCACACACACCACACACACACACACACACACACACACACACACACCACACACACCACACACACACACACACACACACACACACACACACACACACACACACACACTCTCTCTCTCTCTCAACCTCACACCCCACCTTTCATATGCTAATAGGGCGAACTGTTTTTGGGGGTTTACTGGCCTGGTAGGAGATGATTTAGAGCGACAGTGGTGCTCCGGGCCTTTATGTAGGCAGGTCCGGCTGCAGGGAGGGGCTCATATAAACCCCACACCCCCTCCCCTCCATCATTAATCAATTAGCGTCTCCTAGCCACCTGTCGTACACAACGCCACCCAGAGACATTCCTGCCCCGAGGCTGTTGCTAGACAATCATTGTCGCCGGCAGGGCCACAGTGACTGCCATTACCACCACGCATTAACACCCACTGACGTCTCCAAGAAACCTGATGGATTACATAATCGCACCCAAACGCTCTGTGAGATGTCAAGGGCTCCGCTCCAAACAGAGACGACCAGAAGCTGTTTCAGCAGACGTGCGCCGCCTCCACTGAACGGCATCGAGGGTTGAGGGAGATGCATTTATTTTTTGGGGTTTTTAAACACATGCATTCGCCTTCCACAGACCGGAGTGGGAGAGGAATTGATGGCGACGTTGGAAAGGGGGGGATCAATAACCTTATGGCTATTCAGAAGTGCTGAATGCACACACCCAACGCGGCAGCCGTCACCTCCCCATTGTTTTTAGACACAACCGCCTCCGGCAGAGCTGAGTATTGATGGCTGTTTTGTATTGATGACGCTTCTTCGGAGCAGCCGAATTCGTCTGAGATGGAGGAAAGCGGGCTAAAACTGTCACAGTCACTGTGACTTACTTGCAGAATAAGTCAGGCCGTCCAGACAAACTGCTTTTGTTTCGGCTATAGATGAACTTGCAGTGCTGACTTGCAGTAAGTCAGACTGTAACTAGACACGCACGCACGCACGCACACACACACACACACACACACACACACACACACACACACACACACACACACACACACACACACACACACACACACACACACACACACACACACACACACACACACACACACACACACACACAGGCAATATGCCATGCATTCCACTGCTTCAGATCAAGATCTGAGATTTAGACTAGCTAGTAAAACCAGAGAGAGAGAGAGAGAGAGAGAGAGAGAGAGAGAGAGAGATGAAGTCTCTTCTTCAATTTTTCACGATCTGTGACATTCAAAAACTTCACCACTTTTTGTATCCTCAAACTGCTGAGGCCACCCAAGACGGTACACTGCAAAATCCTGTTAACTGAACTCTGAGAGATTTGAGACGGAGATGTTCATGTACACAGTCAAATCGTCAATGTTCATTTATCCATTTGTAACTCCCGACAGTGTACAAATGCTTTACTGTGTAAAGAGTTAAATTAAAAGTGGATTTCACACGCCTGGAGTTTTGTAAAAGCTGCTGCTCATGCTAAAAAGGCCCTCACCCACCATGACAAAATCTCCTCTTCACAGCCTTGCCTCCCTGACAATGCCAGCCACTCATGACCCAGCGAAACTCCCTGAAATTCAGCACCCTTCACCCCCACAGCCCCCTTTTCTATTCTTTGCAACTAATTCTTAAGCAGCTCAAAAAAGACAAGTGGCACTAAAATCGGAGCCTAATCCACCGATCAATGTGAAGACATGACAAAAGTAGATTTGTCAAGCCTTGTTTTGGCAGCATT
Organism: Gymnoscopelus microlampas; assembly: GCF_963454915.1. Lineage (NCBI taxonomy): Eukaryota > Metazoa > Chordata > Actinopteri > Myctophiformes > Myctophidae > Gymnoscopelus > Gymnoscopelus microlampas. The sequence continues at coordinate 23,651,351 of NC_139951.1, read as the reverse complement.
CTGTTATCATAATAAAAGGAGCAACAGTAGTATATAGCTTAGATATACGGAATGGCTCAATCAGCCTCATGAGGGACCAACACTCGAGTTTGGGGGGGTGAAAAGCTGCCTTTCTTTGGACCCAAGCTAACAAACCAAGCACAGTGCGAGTGGCATTATCCTGTTGCCGGTATTATTGCTGTAGTGCACCCCCCACACACTCCTTGAATCTGGCACTCGGAATCCACTTCCAGAGGAGAGAGGGATGTTTGGCTGTCGAGTGCAGACTGCAGAAAATCTGGGCCACTGTGCTGTGTGTGTGTGTGTGTGTGTGTGTGTGTGTGTGTGTGTGTGTGTGTGTGTGTGTGTGTGTGTGTGTGTGTGTGTGTGTGTGTGTGTGTGTGTGTGTGTGTGTGTGTGTCTGCCTGCTGTGTGTGTGGCACTGGGTCGGGCACTGGGGGACAAGAGGTTTTTTATCAGACCAGCTCAGGCATGGAGCCAGCCCCACAGACATTATCAGGTGGATTTTCAAAAGAACAAAAGCCGCCATGCAATTCTTCACACTGCTAGCCACCATGCGACTCTAGCATTTCTCTTTGTGTGCATGTCTGTCCTATGCATTGCATCCAAATTCACCAAAGACGATTTCCCTGATAATCTCACACTCCCCCTCCCCTCCCCTCCCACTGACTTATCTCCTCAGTAAGATCAAGAACACACACACACACACACACACACACACACACACACACACACACACACACACACACACACACACACACACACACACACACACACACACACACACACACACACACACACACACACACACACACACACACACACACACACACAAAGAATAAGCTGCGATATTAGAAAGTGAAGGTCGAAAGCAAATGCTGATGGAGGAGAGGGGGGAGAGCATAATCTGGCCCGACACTCCGTATCTAATCACATTCACAACCCCAAAGTTACTGCAGCATGTACAAGGCCAAATAACAGATATTTCTGAAAAGATAAATCGAGACGAGGGTAAAAAAAAAGTCTAACACTGGATTGCAAACAAGGCCAGTCCATATTTAGGTTTGGCTGGTATCTCTAAGTAGAAAACGGGTGTTGGAGAGTGCAGATTGAACGCTATCCACAGGGTACAGAGCCAGAGAGGAGGCAGGGGGAGGGAGAGGGGTGAGAGGGCAAAGGTTTGACCCGTCAGGGTCAATAGGTGATTAGTTACATTTATCATACCTACGCTAGCTGCTAAACGAGAAGCCAGGCACCGTGTATTTTCCCTCTGAAGAACTCAGCCAGCAGTTGGACGTCAAAGGCCGATGCTAAATGAAGGCTGGGACCGCTACTGGCAACCAGATGCCCCTGTGTTTATGACACGGACAAATACTGGAATCCCTGCGTGGAAAAACATGCCATGCTGGCATGGCGGAGCGGCAGTGAAACATTGCGTCAGTTTGACGATTTAATGATCGTGGCCTGGATCGGATCAGAAGTTTAAATACCTGCCAATGCCAATAGAAGAGCTTGTATTTCATGCTTCACAAGAGAGGTTTAAAATTAAGTTTCATTCGATAGGAAAACAATGGCTGGGGAATGGAAGGGCTGCGGTTGTGGTTGGGGGTGGATGTGTGTGCGTTTGTGTGTGTGTGTGTTGGGGGGGCTTGAGCCGTGCTGCTTGATTAAAGTCATGGGAGTCATCTGAACATGGATGAACCACAGATCGGCACAACCAGCCTAAGGTTACACACGTGTAGGATTTTAGTTTCCACAATAAATAATTGTTGAAATTGTTAATATTGATAATATTCAATTCAGCTTCCTTTCTTGCAGAACAACAGTTGTAGCTGAAATTACCTAATATGTTGATAGTGACCAAAAGAGAGAAAAGAAAAGAAAAAATCATAACTGATTAATAATAGTGTTTCAATTCCAACATCTTAAAAAAATGGTAGAATGGTCATTAGTCACACCATGCATGGACATGGTGCAGCTCAAGCCAAGACAAACCAAGACATTCTACGAGGAAGGCAGAGACAAAGAATCAACAGAGGGAGAAGAACTTTTGGCGTGATCTTATCAGAGAACACCCCGCCCCCAGGCCGCCCCCCCTCCCGGTCCGTCCCACAATGTCTCTCTGTCCCACAGAGCCACTGCAGTCTCACATAGCTGTGGTGCCGCTGCACAAGTGGACCAGCGTTGGGAGTGGGTACTCCGGGCCGGGGTCCAAACCGTGGATGAACGTGCGCCGTTGTGCAGCATTGGGGGACGATGCAACCACAAGGTTGCGATTACAAAAGAACAAGCTCACACAGGACACATCCATCAAAGCGACGATGGCTTTAATCTGACAATTAAAACAGCCTTCGTCGTCCTCGCCAATGCTTTCGTAACTAGCGCGTGGGCGGGCAGGCAGAAATCCTGTCAGCGATAACGGCTGCGAGCGGACAACACACGCAATTCAGAGCGAAGGCATTCCTTTTTGGCATTCCACTCTTTCTGGCTATCCAGCCTTGTCCAACATGCTGAGAGAAGATAAACAGTTTTCAGAGGCAATTAGAAGCCTTCCATTTCCATTAGCCCCCCATCCATTTTAGCAGAAACATTACAAAATACAAACCTAGGGCTCTTTCACCAAGGATGCTTCATCTCAGCTGTACGTTCCGTAGTTGATTGTTATTCTCCCGAGTAGCATTGACTTTCTGAGGCCAGCAGTGGGTATAACACGGAAGAATTTGGATGGATATTGGCTAAATACAAAGATATTAGATCTCAATATGTTAAAAAAAAGACATTGGTATCCCACTGGCATGTACATACATGTACAGTTGGTCTTCAACCACTTTACCAGCACTGTTACAAATAACTTACAATGCTTTGTACTGATGGGTGGGGTAGGGGTTATTTCTGATGGAATTAATTAGTATTGTACGATAATTACTTAAAATGGGACACTTGGTATTTTCAAAGTCTTGTACAAGGCAATCTTTGAGCAGATGTTCCTTATTATTTTTACATTTCTTTCAAAGGGGCAAAGAAAAAAAAGCTCAATCTGTCAATATAGCAAACATATATACTTATGTTTGCTGCAGAGACTTAATGTACACTACAAAGTTCAAGCAGCAAATGTGCACATGATTCATTGGCTCCACCAGGCCGAAGGTGTGGCCGAGACTGTGCGTGTGTGTGTGCGCGTGTGCATGTGTGTGTTTGTCCGTCCGTCCGTGTGTGTACAGCTAATCTCCGGCACCGTTGGCCCGATCGGCATGAAACTGTGCATGCACAGTTTGGGCAGTCCTCTGCCCAAATGTTTTCATAACGGCCTATTATAGCGCCACCAGGAGGTAGATTTTTTGCAAAACACATTTTTGGATATTACTCCAACACATTTTATTCAAAAATCATGCAAATACACATTATCTCTATATTCATGTGATCAAGACGGATCTGTTGTATTTTTCATATTCCATCCTCATTGGCTAAGATTGGCTTCTACAGTTTGCAGGAGTGCTCCGCTTTGTACAAAATGTCTCAAATCATGAAGCGTCCAATTGCCATGAAACTTTGCACGCACATTCCCACTAGGCCAAGGAAAAAATAGCATTCCTACAATTTTCAAATCGGCCTCATGGTGGCGCTTCATGTTTTTACCTATAACTGGTCATTTCCACGTGACAAGATTTCTGCCGAATACCAGTCATTTCGCCCATTCCGCAGTTCGCCCAAAAAGTCGGACATTTCGCCCATATATTTCGCCCAAAAAGTCGGACATTTCTCCCAGACATTTCGCCCAAAAAGTCGGACATTTCGCCCGCTACAGTTGATAATATATAGTGAAGCTAGCTGGCCGTTTGTGTGAGAGAATGAGAGAGGGTTAGGGTTAGATAAAAGCTCTCTCTGTGTGTGTGTGTGTGTGTGTGTGTGTGTGTGTGTGTGTGTGTGACGCAGTCAGTGGGGCAAACGCAGTCCCCACGAAAAATATTTACGATTCAGTCCCTATCGGTACATAACTCGGACGGTGCGTAGTCGACTAGCAGACCATCGGCTGGTCGTTGCGGGCACTCGCGCCTGGAGGCGCTCGGGCGCAACTCCTCAGCCTCAAGGTCTGCTGAGTCGGCGCGCCTCCGTCATGGTCCAAAACTATACTTTATCGGCGAAAAAAAGTAGTCCGCGGATGACTGAAAATTCCCCTCTTAAATAAAGCCATTAATAATGAATCTCGCACAACTGATTGATTATATATTTATAATGAATGTCGGGCGAAATGTCTGGGCGAAATGTCTGGGTGTGGGCGAAATGTCTGGAAGAAACGTCTGGGCGAAATGTCTGGGGGTGGGCGAAATGTCCGCTCAAAAACACGGGCGAAATGGATTTAGGGCGAAATGTCTGGTTACCTTTCTGCCATGTTGCATTTTCTTTGAAAAACAGAGTTTTGTAGTAATGTGTAGTAATTTGATTAAGTAATGTGATTAAGATGTATCTGTCAGATTCTCCGGATTCTATTCCGATTAACTACGATTGGCTTTCAAAGTTCGCTGGAGGGGCCCATTTTGCACAACATGCTACAAGCACAGCTGGACCGATCGGCGGGAAACTTTGCACGCACAATCCCAGCAAGCCAAGGAAGAATCTCTCCCCAATTCTTTTCAAATCGGCCAGTTATAGTGCCACCATAAGACAGGTTTTTGCACAAAAAAAATGTGTTACTACTACAGATTTTGTCCAAACCTCACGCGGTATACATTATCTCTGTAGTCATGTGATCTTCACGTTTTGGCCGATCATTCTTGAACCAACCAATCAATCAACATCTTTTTTTACCTGGATTTCTTGGATCATAACGCAATTTATAGGTCTTGTTTGTGCCAGATTACATAGTCTGCCATAGTATTTACACACACTCACACAAATTGCTACACAATATCTCTGGGGTAATGTGATCAAGATGTATCAGTTCGATTTTTTAGATCCCATTCCAAGTGGCTTTGACCAAAGTTTGCGTGCCCTAGGTAGGCAACCCGGCCTGGCGGAGACCTGTGCTCTGAGGAGTACACTTTTCCAGTTCAACTTATGTTTTGTTTAGCATAATATCAATAAAACTAATTAGAGTTCACATAGCCTTATTGATGTCTAATAACTCTTTTATAGGCTTTCCACAATTTAACAGGTGCCCCTTATTGATGCTGATGTTTCCCCTACAAGATGGCCTAAATGTAGCCGCATTGATTCAGTCTTTGATTTCTTTTTTTCTCCTCCACATTAGAAACACTGCTCTGAGGTGCAGCAAGATAGAACAGTGGACCTAACCCAGCCAAAGATGGAATGGCAAAGGGGTGGGGGTGGGAGTGGGTGGGGGGGTTGGGGGTCATTTTAGAAACAAGGAGTGCCTGATGTGTACGAATGGCGAGGTCCTGTGGAAATCACCCCGGAACATGGAGCAGGGCAGTCTCCTGGAACACAGTCAACACATTTCACACATGCAGGGCTGCAAAACAACACACTCGGGGTTTCCACCTTCATTTAGATGAAAATGGGACTCCTCGAGAGGAAATAAAGCCATTTTTAACTCTCCCCTCTCTCTCACTCGCTCTCCCCGACTCGGCCTGCAGTAATGTGCACAAGTCAATGGACTGTGGGTCTATTCAACTGCAGGCAGCCCACAGCACGGCCATAAATAATGTAGGGCCAACTCACATGAAACCCTAATCACCATTGTGCTGTCACCCAACAGGGAAGATTGCTTGTTTAATTTACTGCGCCACATCTGTCTCAGTTCTGCCCAATTTAGCTTTGCAATTTCGATGAGTGAGTACTCCAGGTATTTATCAATGCTTTTCTCCCAATGCCATGAATCAATAAGAGTGTATGTGTCTTTGGTCTGTGTTTGTGTGCGCCTACGTTGAGGTGTGTGTGTGTGTGTGTGTGTGTGTGTGTGTGTGTGTGTGTGTGTGTGTGTGTGTGTGTGTGTGTGTGTGTGTGTGTGTGTGTGTTTGTGTGCATAGGCAGGCGGGAAGAGGGGGGGGGGGCATGGTGCATATGTCTGCATGCCCTGAAGAATGCAACAAGAAAGCCTCAGCTTGTGAAACAACAAAAGGCTGGCTGAGACGGAGCCATCAGCGCTCAATAACCGGAGCTCATTATTGGCCATATACAATGTTCTTCATTACATTACAATGTCATTAGCATGGATACATTTGCATATTCCAGTCACCTCTTTGCCTGGGCTGTTGATCATAAATGGCAGCCATATGCTGCCTGGTGTGCAACGTTACAGAATTATTACTGCGACACACACAAAAAAGCAAGCAAAGAAAAATGGAAGTTATGTTGACATGAAATGAAGTACAAAACCATTCAAAGGAGCTGACGCCATTGGCAGTGTCTCCCTGTCTCCCTGACTGAGTATCATTTACATACGCTGCCGATGCCAGTTGCATAGCAAACACCTAGCTTGTTGGCTGTGTTCCACAGACGCTTTGCCCACAAAGTTATCATCATGTGTGCAGTCCCATTATGCACAAGGCAGCGACAGCTTCCGTAAGCGGGAAGGAGACTTCAGACATGGATATTAATGTGGCGAAAAAGCTACATGCTGTATAACTGTAGCACATCGTTCTTCTCTGTGGTCGGGGGCAGGGGGGGGGGTCATAACTTGGCTTAATCTCTCCAACTGTGAAAGCTGAAACCCCGTCGTCCCAACAGGCTCTGCACTGTGGCATTTCTAACATAACGGTGATTTGGCACGATGGCTCTTCACCGGGCAGGGCTCTACCGTGGTGACAGCCCGTGGAGACGGAATAAGTAGCGGCGGCTCACTGGCTAAATGACGTTGGCTGGCACAAGCTAGCTGAGCGGTATGATAATAACCACGCCATGTGCCTGCCTGAGCCGCTCCATGGCGAGCTAGCAGTCTGTGGCGGCAGCGGCGTCCACAGCCAGAGAGCTACAGTATCATCTTTGTTCAGGACCATTATCTCTCCACCATGGTGTTCACTTCATACTGATAGCTGTGGCCCGGCAGCTGAGGCAGCAACAGCATCAGGGTAATACACCATGAGCTGCGGTGCACGCCCACACAGTGGGGGGACAATGGAGAGGATTTGTTCTGTCGGAGTCACTCTGCTTTAGGTACTTTGTGTTCATGGAGCCCTTTGCTCGGATCCGTCGCTGTCGAGGGGCACTGTGTCACCGTAAGCTTTCCTGGGGCATAATTTATGCATTGTAGTACAATGGTTTAACTTGCCGACAAGAACTGATGTTCAACGCATTGTTCGCTTGAAGATCAGTTCTTGTCGGCAAGATACGCCATCATTCAGTGAAGTATAATTAAGCTTTAAAGCCGCGAGGTGACATACAATGTGGGCTGTTCCCAAGGTCAAATGAAAAAAAAGGCCCCATTAATTTACAGAGTAAAACTAAACAAGTAAAAAAAATAAAGCGGATTTGCAATCCACCAATAGAAATACAGTATAACCTGACTGTAATGTCACTCATGCAGAAGTAGTCATTGGCCTGCACTTGACACTGAACAGTATTGGCATTTTCTAGGGGCGTAAAAGGAGATTGCCTGGCCAGACATCTGTGCCGGTGACCAGAGACCATCTTGGCTGCTAGCTGTCTGCTTGATGGCAGGAGAGGGAGAGAGGATAGGGTTAACTTGCCTGGCTGTACGGTGGAAGCTCTAAAAAGGAATATTAACGGCATGTCCCTGGGTGCTGACCGAGAGAGCACTGGGAAGAGGAGGAGGGAGGAGAGAGAGAAATTGAAAGAGGGCGAGAAAGCGCATGAGAGAGAGAGAGAGAGAGAGAGAGAGAGAGAGAGAGTGTGAGAGAGAGTGTGAGAGAGAGAGAGAGCAAGTAGAGGCATAGAGCGAAAGGGGTGGATGTGTGAATCCGATTTCCAATGACAATGTGCTTAAGATCACTGTTTCAATGGAAGAACATATCATCTGTCAAAGTTAATGGCAGTGTCTCGGGGAAAATGAAGGAAAATAGAATGGAGGCCATTCATTAAGGAGGTTGAGGGGTAGGGGGGGATGAAGAGGGGGGGAGAGAGATGAAGCCGCCGGTCTGCTCCGCTGATAGTCGCCCCGGGAAAATAAATATATACACAGCCATTATTTATTTGTGCATTTCCGAGGTGGCAGTTCAGCCGCGATTAAGGGTTAGTTCTCATGCTTGGGAGATAATATTAGAGCAGCTGCCCTGGAGGGGAAATCTGTGGGCTGGGGTAGAGAGCAATCGCTGGGAATAAAGAGGTTTTACTTGTTGTACATACCGCCTTGCCTGCCTGCCTGGTAGGATGGCTGGCAGGCTGGCAGGCAGGCTAACAGGACTGGCCAGCCTGTCTCTCACTTACAGCACTGGATGTACTCAGTAGAGGCAATTGATACCATTGTTTTATGGAGAGGAGCAGAGGGGAGGGGGGGATTAGCGTCCCACAATAGGGCTCTTTCACTGGAAATGTCAGCTGCCAAACTGGGGGACTGTCCGAGCAGGCTGAGGCGCTTTCATAAAAGCCAAGGTAAAAAAATGAGTGTGGAAAATAGTATGAAACCCGTAACAAGGGCAGCAATGAAACCCGCATGACAAGGGCAACATATCCACACGCCAAATGGTGACACACAATCTCAAGGAAATGGCTTGTGGGAAACTTTACCATTTTGCATAAATCTGAGGCTACGCATAAAATAAGTTAAAAACCAAACATATATATTTGGTTTATTATTATTGTTGTCTTGCCTTCAAAATCATAATCCCATAAGTCTATAAAGCAGCTGAAAACTCTACAGATAAATCTGGTTATAATTTCAAGGCCTAATGAAATCAATAATGGGGATAATAATGGGTTATATGGGTCTTTAGCTCAGCCTCATTAGCAAAAGAAAAGGAGACAAACCTGACCTGATTCTTCAGGCAAATTTACACCGAGAGGCACCTAAAATATCACAACTGATGCTTAATTCTGGGCCAGGTTTTATTATCAGATTATACAATGGAGAGATTCAAAGTTATTTTTCTCAACCTTGTCTTGGTGCCTTTGATAACCCCACTAGCCTTGGGCCTCTTTGAAATTCACAGACTAGGGGGGGGTTGAGGTGAATTTAAACAGTTACTTGAAGCAAGGTACCCTGCTACTTTAAGACTGGGATGAAGCAGAGCAACTCTCCCACTCTGACCTAATTGCTCTCTCCCGACATGAACGCGAGGAGCTGTGCACTCTGACACGTAAAGATTATTTAATACCATCAAAGCTATAAAGAGAGGAATAAAAGGAGGCAATGTTGAAAGGAACGGGAAGAGTTAACCCTTGCGTAGTCAACAGGGGCCCAGGCTGCGTGTGCGCAGCTGGGTTGGAGTTGGAATACCCAGGAAGAGGGAATCGGTATGCGCGAGTAGGCCTGTCAAGCAGCCGTCAGCCGACGTGAGTAGAGCTCCCATATCCCAACATCACAGGGGCTCCACTTCCAGCCTTGAGCCTGCTCGGCTTCGGCTGTGTTCCCCTGGTACTGGCTCCCACCCTCCTTCTCTCCCACGTTTCCCACACTCGGCCCATTCCCTAAGGCAACGGCTACGTCATTGGGCACCGCAGCCAAACCACTGTAATATCCCAATTTATTTCTACTTATTCTAACGGAGTCTGGGGCCGTTTCATTTAGGTCAAGGCCGGTTTTATTAGTGTAAAACTACACTATTTAGTTCCACTAGACTCCATTTGTAGCTTCACTATAAAGTGACAGTTTCTCCATTTAGCTGAAGATGTTCTAGTAAAATTGCTGTGTAATAAACTATTCTGAAAGACAACATCAGCAAATAGAAGACCAACTCAACCACACATCACAACAGAATCTGATTGCTTGCCTTCTTTTTTTCCTATTACAGAGAATGAAACTCTTGCTCTAAACTGTGGTTTTTACTTGAAGTACCGTTTACTACTCCAGACACAGATCTACACAGCAGGTCGAGGTCTGACAGGGTGTGGGTGGGGACTGGGTAGAGGTGTTTACCATTTAGCGAGTGCTGGGTGACATCTCTGGGGTGCCCTGCCATTGTGGGGAGCATGTCTCATCTGTCAGCGCCTGATGAGTTTATGCTGTGTGCAGTGTGCAGCCTCAGCCACCAGCTTTAGCCCCACACTCGGCCTTCTGAGTCAGGCCGGCGTGTCAACAACGGGGGGGAGCAGGCCATTGTGGCGGGTCTGTGTGTAGACCACTGTGGGCCTGCACTAACCAAACAGCTGACACGCTGAGGCTGCCTCTGGTGAAAGCAAGCTCCCTCGCCAAATTTAGCCCTGGGTCTATCGCTGCGATCTTGCGTGCAAACATTTCCTCCTTCCCTTGAATGAACTGAAACTCATTCGCTAGAACTGCCTGACTCCTACTACTGATGGTTCATGTGCCATTTTTGGAAGATGCTATCTAGTAGCCTCGGACTGTCAAATTTGCATGATTCAACAACTTACAGTAACCTACAGCAACCTACAGTAACACGCCATGAATCAAGAAAAAAAAAGGACACAGCATGGCCATTAGGACTCAATACGAAAAGTAGGTCTTTGTTAAAATATAATATAAATGTCCATTATGTTTAACTAATAACTACCATCATTATATTACATAAGTGATTTCAAAGAATTCAATAGGTGATGAGCAAACCTGCCGACAATGGTAACTAATACTGTAACTGTACAACAGCAGACAAGAAATCAGTTGGCATGTGAAACTGTCTAATATCTTGCACAGAGCAGTCCTCTACAGTCCTCCAAAAAAACCATCCCATTTCATCTGGCAAAACTATTTGTTCCACTGCTTGTGAGGAAAAACAGAAAACAAAACGTCAACCCAATGCGAAGAAAATAAAGAAAATAAATGACAGATCTAGGAGCTATTGAGTCACTATCATTTTTAAGAGCTGAGGAAAAAAAGAACATTTCCAGTGCCATTCACACTTGACTATCATCCTGTGAAGAGGAAGGAGACGGCTGGGATGTGTGTGTGTGTGTGTGTGTGTGTGTGTGTGTGTGTGTGTGTGTGTGTGTGTGTGTGTGTAGAGATGGGGCACTTCAGTGGTAGCATGACAAAAGTGGCAACGTGTGTGCGTCATTGCCGGATGACACACTTGAACTACAGCGTGCAAGGCCCCTCATCTCTCACACACAGAGGAAACCGACCTCCGCGTTGACACTCATCAATGACGACCTGACTGTCTCAAAGACAATACTTTCAGCCCAATCCCCAGGCAAAAATATATAAATCTCCTGTTTCTTTGCTTCCTCTCACAAAATAAAATATTAGGACCAAGAATATTAGGACCAATCCAAATATTAGTAAAATATATATTAAAACAACATTGTAATATCAAGTTCTTCCATTTTAAAAGGTAAGTTTGCAAGGTGATGAAAGCTATTCAAAATCCACAGGACATTTTGGTTTCTGCTCTGTGGGAATGTAGCCAGGGAACAGAGTGTGACTAGAGCTACCATGACATTGTGAGTACATTATTTCACCGTACTCCCTCCAAGCTATCTGCCTATTCTCAATATCAAGTGCTGACACCTTTTACTTAAACTTAAATAGTCACCAAATCTCAAATATCATAATATATGATTTGGTCAATATTTACTATTTAAGCCATGAGGTTGCAGTGCACCATTATACTAGTTGAACATAAACAGTAAAATCCACAAGGTTCATTTATCCATTACACTCACAGGATTTTACTGTATAGGACGAAGGTATCATGATATGGCTGTGACAACTGATTTACGGATACTTTGAGGCACACCTGAAAAGCGGTTCTTGACATACACATAATCATGTATACACCAACGTACACCAATAAAAGGTCATTGGATCAAAAAGTATACCATAGAGAGGTTGGTGGGGGGTGAGGTAGGTTTGGCTCATGCCAGCTATGGTCACAAGCAAATATGTAACTGTGAATCACACCAATACAAGAGGTGACAGGGTGGGAAAATCCTCAGACACACCAAAGTTCCCACTCAGCCACTAATCCCCTAATGCATCTTGCTCTGAATGTCACCGGTTTTCAGGAGGAAAGGGCATCTTCTTACCCCTCCCCCTGCCCCCCAACCCAACCACACACTGTCACAAAAGCAAGAGTTTGCAGCACAGCTATTACTCTGTCTCAAGTTTGACACTTGGCAGCATTGGTTTTCCTCAGTCAGCAATTTAAATCATGTTACAGCCTACTCTTTCATGCCTACTGTAATTGCATGGAGGCTCATGTCAATGTTCCACTTTCTATCCTATATTTCATCCTTTGAGTTAGAGTATAATTTGATCTTTGATTTACTGTACATTTGCATCTTTGACTTTTATTGTATATTTGGTAACACTTTACTGAAAGGATGGGTCTATAATGCATTATAATCACATTTATAATGCATTATTATACACTTAAAAGGCTTTATTACTCGCTTCATGAATTGATATAAATGTTTATAATTATGCATAACAACTTACAACAAGGTTTACGAAGTATTATAAGTGCTGGTCATAGTTGTAAAGACTTTATAACTGACTATGCATGGTAGTTATAATGTTTTGTTATGATGACCAGCACATATACTGTAATACTTCATAAACCTTGTTATAAGTTGTTATGCATAATTAAAACATTTATGATGAGTGTTATGAAGTCTTATAAGTGCATTATAATGCATTAAATGAAAAAAATTATAATCAATTTGAGAAAGTGTTACCATACCGGTATATATTTTTTAGAATAATCTTTTGACTTATTATACATTTATCTTGCACTGTTGAAGAAAGGTCCAAGTCCAAACATTGAATTGCCAGCAATTATACAGCTACTGGCTGTATTCTTTGTGCATTTGATAAATAAACACTTCAATGGCCTGAAATGTCTTGAAATGTATTAAAAAGCACAATGTGAGTAGGTCTACTGGAGGACGGAATGACAAGTTGCCATAGTGTGTAGGCTACTAGCCTATTCATTCAGTTACAGCACAATGGCCAGATAATGGCTTCATGACAATTCCTTAATGTGTAGTAGTATGGCCAGTCATTGCTAGGTCTACCGTAAACTCAATACAAATATAACAGTTCCTAGTAGTAGCCTAGCTATTACAAAAACAACAGAAAAATCAGCAACCATAGCCTTGATGTAAAGCAAGGTAACAGTCAACATCGAATGCCGTGTTGTAAATTGATAATAAACTTGTTGCGGGGTAATAAACACGGAGGAGTGAGCAGCCTCATTTGTGGTTTTACGAGATAACAGTTTACGACACAACATTGCAGGTTTGTCATGCTGCAGGGTATATATGTGTGTGTGTGTGTGTGTGTGTGTGTGTGTGTGTGTGTGTGTGTGTGTGTGTGTGTGTGTGTGTGTGGAACTGTAGTAGTGCAGCGCACACTAGTGACATTTAATACGGTGAGATTAAGACACCTCAAATTGCCACGTTATCTTGACAGGGGGTTCATGTGAGGTGTTAACAAATTAGGGAGATTGCTGTCAGGTTTGCGTGTGAGTTGAGGTTTCGTGCTGCTGTCATTCCTCTTGCTGCTACACAGAGGAGTAGAGAGGGTTGTCTTGGGTCATGAAGTTTCCACCTCAATATTTCGAGCACATCAAAGAATGCAGGGCTGTGGTTCATGATCCATTTACGGCGTTCTTTCTTCTGAGGGGAGGAAGTGGGCTCGCGAATGATTGATTGATTGCGCTACAATAGTATTCACTAGAGCAAAGTTCAACGTTAAGCCTCCGACAAATACACTACATGCCAACTTTAATCGAATTTTGCCAGCGCACACAATATCGGAAAAGAGAGAGTGTTCCACATTCCATTGTCCTGACGTTTGGTTTGCAACAGCAGACTAGCTCTCTCTGTCTCTCTCTGTCTGAGCACGAATACCAAAACGCTCGCCCCAAAACACAGCCGCCCCGGGGCAAATCCAGCGGTATTCACCTAGTATTCCTAAACTTAACCTCAGTAAAACTATGCCTAAAACCTAACCTTATTCCTAAACGTAACCTCAGTACAACGGTGCCAAAACCTAACCTGGTTCCTAGTATCAGGAAAACTATGCCTTACCCTTAACTTATGTATAACCTTATCCTCAGTAAAACAAGAATACAAGAGCCGCTGGTCCGCGAAATAAATGGGGGCGAGCGTGTTATGGGGCGAGTCTTCCGGTTACCTTCTGGGGTATATGTATGCACACACACTTTGTCAGATCTGCATGCCCTGCATGGCATGCATTCAACATGCAACATAATGGAAGAGCAGCGCGCCAGCAGGTTGCTTGGGTGACCTTGGTATTAAATCGACGCAACGAAACTGTCAGCCCCGAAATATTTCAAAAAATACATTTTCTTTTCAGCCAACGACAGCGGGGAGGTACAGAGGCAGTGAAGCATTAGCTCTACAAGCTAGCTGGCTAGCAGACATGTACATTGAACACACTCCCCTGCCATAAGAATGGCTCCAATGTATCTTTTCCTTCCGAGCCGAAGCTCAAGTCGCCACCATGTATCAACTTGACACGAGTTTCCAAAGCGAGGCGTTCAGTCCCATCATGTCTCTCACAATGAATGGCATGGTAATCTGTCACATTCATGCACACCACCAACAATACTGCCATGCATGACGCATTTAAAAGCATTTAGCCCTTCTTTTCTTTTCTTTAACATTGCACCAGGTTCTATTTCTATTCTTTTTTCTCTCTCTCTAAGCCCTGGTTTTGCACACATGCTGTCAAATGTTGACAAGCTGTCAATGACAAGTGGATCATTATACCTGGGACCTGTTGACTCCTCCCCCCGCTCCCCTTGCTGCTGCTGCTGCTGGTGGAAGTTCAGTCAGTCGCGCAGCTGCATTTGTTTGCGGTGCCGTTTCTTTTCAAAGTTGTTAACCGACTCTCGGATTTCGAGACAGCGGATGCCACGAGTGTTGAGCGAAATTATTACCCCTCCGGCAAATCGTCGGCGAGACAGACGCGACGGAACGGCGTTCAGTGAGCAGAGAAGTTGGGCACAGCGCTCGCAATGGCAACCATTGCAGTCACGTTCTCTGGCTGTGAAATCCAACACCAGCCCTGAGCCCGCCCCTTTCGTTTTATGGCTGGCTGCTGGTCCTCAAGTGGATGTCCTGTTAACTCCAGATGTGCACACTGCTTCTCTGTGTCATCGACAAGATGTGATACAGAAAAGGAATAATTGAGACTTGAGAGTAGAGGGAAATCGGGCACAAATGTGTTCAAACATAGCCGTTTATAGCTGAATAACTACCTTATGAGGTAGACAGTTAACCACTTAAATCCCACATGGTTGACCCGGAGTCCCCCCGGGCTCTATACTAGTGTATTTTCTGTTTTATATTATTGTGGAGAAAGCTTTGGCTGAAAATAGCTGATCGACAAGCTCACAACGTATCACGCACAATATCGATCGATACTGGAGTTTAAGTGGTTAATAACTGAATAACTGCTTGTGTTGTATCTCAGCATTGGAGAAACGGCTAAACATGGCCCCTTAGAAGCAAAACAGCATGCATGACTAGTAGAAAGCTTTACACCCAAGCTGGAGGGAGAATCATGTTGCTCTGTCTATTTTGGCATGATGTTCAACCTGACACCCTCCCTCCCCATCCTCCCTGAAAGGCTATAATTGACTTGAATTGGATAACATTGAGAGTCAGCTGAGTGTCATTTGTGTGTGTGTGTGTGTGTGTGTGTGTGTGTGTGTGTGTGTGTGTGTGTGTGTGTGTGTGTGTGTGTGTGTGTGTGTGTGCGTGTGCGTGTGTGTGTGCGAGGATGCGTGCAAAACAGCTATGTAGGTGCATTTTCCTACTTGAAAATCTGTTATTGTTGGCGAGCAACACATTCAGTCACGAATACTTAATTGTGCCAAGAACGTACTCATTTGCTGCTCTTATCTGCTTCAGTTGAAGGTGAGTCAACATAAAACAGCTCTCTACCATGGAATGGCAAAGTTCTGTGAGAGGTGAGGGCTATGGAGCGGAGCCCCATCTCACCATTTGTTTGAACACGGCAACAAAACAAGCTAGTGACATACTTTAACTCTCTGTAGCCCACCTCAATGCAGCTTCTCTTCCTTTCCTGTGAGCATTGACACAACTACAGAGAGAGAGAGCGAGAGAGAGAGACCCCTATCTTTGAGGCTTGCTTATACAAAGTTGCGAGTGGCACTGAGCTATGTCAACTGTCACACATCGCCACACAAGTGAGGAATTCAGTGCTGTGTGTGTGTGTGTGTGTGTGTGTGTGTGTGTGTGTGTGTGTGTGTGTGTGTGTGTGTGTGTGTGTGTGTGTGTGTGTGTGTGTGTGTGTGTGTGTGTGTGTGTGCGCACGCGCGCATGCGCGTGTGTGTGTGTGTGGGGTGACATGGGACACAGAGGCATGCAAGTAACTCAGGAGTGCAGGAGTCTTCAAATGCTAGAAGTGTGTTGGGGTGGAAGTGGCTGCTGTCATAACAGAATGCTTGGAGAGTGTGAGCTGTCTTATTTCACAGCCGTCTGACAGGTGGAGTTGGGGCCCCATCATGCGTGTGTACAGGGTGGGTGTGCGTGCGCGTGCGCGTGTGCGTGCGCGTGCGCATGCGCATGCGCATGCGCATGCGCATGCGCATGTGCATGTGCATGTGCATGTGCATGTGCATGTGCATGTAGACCGGACAGACCAGGCTTCATTCAATCGGCTGCCATGTGGGGATTTGTGTTGGCAGAGGCTAACATTGTGTTTCCACTACATATCTCAGGGCTGACTATAGCAGAGCCCCAGGGGTCCCTACAACCCAGCTGCATCCTCCACTTGTAGCCAGGTTTACACTCGGAAGTCATAGGGCTTGAATCTTAATGGGCCTCAAGTCTGGCACAGCTCCCTTCTATTCTCAAATCCATACATACGCTGGGTATATATTTACATGCGTGCTCATGATGTCACACAGTATAAGTTGTGAGTTAATTTTACTCTGAGAGTGTATAAATGTAACCAAATGGACCCTTACATTTGTACATTACAAATGAACACTGAGGACTTTACTGTGTACAACTGTCATGTAAACGCCATGGCCTGATAATATTAATCAGTATTTTAAACACTTAAACCCAAGCATTCCTGTTCTGGGGTGAATTTTCCCCCAGAACATTCCTGTTCTGGGGCAAAAATAGCAGATCTACAAAGCTAATAACGTGTCACACTGAAATGCGTTGTGAGCTTGTAGATTGGCTATTTTCAACTTCTATACTGGACCAAGTGTAGAACCCTTGGGGACCCCACTCAACAATGTGCATAGCCAGGTTAACTCAGAAAGATTGCTACACATTCTTTACATTTATTTTGGTCATCTCCTTGCAGCTTTCCAAATGTCAACATCAAAAACAAAATCACTGTATAAGTTAAACTGGGCGTAGAAGATTGTTCACACAAATGACACACAAGACGGATGGAAAAGTTAGCATGTTTGGATTGGCTACAGAACAATTTCCAAGAAATAGGGTCCTAACTTATGCCTGCCGCACGACGGCGCAAATGGGCAGCGCAATTATCATTGCTATCTTCTGAAGATGTTTACGCCTGGCAACCATGCTGTCTAAAGAGTAGAGAATAATCTTGCGCCTATGTCGCCCCCATGGGCATGAAGGTCTTAAAATGGGGTGTGATCTGGAGCAAACAGGGTGCACTGCTATCTTACACGCAGATGTTGCACCTTGCATTTAGACCAGTCTGTTCTGGCCTTATCCTCTGGTGTATTGACAGCGCAGGTATTTCCTTAGTATTTAGACAGTGCAACACTCAACGCATTAACAGGTCAACATCTTCGCCGCTCTTGGAGCACGCAGCCGTCCATCATGTTTTAATAAGTGGTTTAAAAACAGAAACTGAGAGGTAGCATATCATTAAGTTGATATGTGAAGTTAACACAGATTGGACATGAAGAGAATGAGATATTAGGCTACAGGAGGAAGATCAATTCTGAACATTATGAATGATCTGGGGAATATTATTCATATATATGGTGTATGTGCGTTGCAATCAGTACATTTTCCATATGGTAGCCTACCACAAAAATTTTTTATCGTTTCTCTGCTCAAATGGCAGACAAACAATTTTTCATTTCACTTCATCATCACTTCATTCTTCATTATTCCTATAAGAATTCAAACAAAAAAGTTGCCGCTGTTATGAATCTCCAAAGAAGGACAAGCGGTGAAAGAGAGGGAGAGAGGGAGAGAAAAAGAGATGCATTTATTTCCCTAAGAGTAGCCTGCATGCCTATTTTATTGCTGATATATGTTGATATATTCAAATACCTCTCGTTATTTAAGAATGCTGTGATCACAATACAAAATATAACAATAATAGTGTGAATAGCCTCCTGGCATTCTTTATTGTCTCCGCCAGGCCGAAGGCGGGGCCGAGACTATGTTTTGCCCCCTGTCCATCCGTCCATCCGTCCGTCATTGTTGGCCCGATCGACGTGAAACTTTGCATGCACACCCCTAGAGGCCAAGGAAAAACCTCTGCCCCGTATTTTTCACATCTGCCTTTTATAGCGCCACCAGGTGGCCGACTTAAAACAATGCCTCAAATCATGAACGCAGCATTTGATTTCCGCACATTCCCACTAGGATCAGAAAGAAATGCCGCCCTTTTCACATTGGCCTATTATAGTGCCACCAGTAGGCACATTTCTTTATATTTTTGTAGATTTTGTGCAAACATCAGGCAAATCCTGCAAAATCTTCATCAACATTGATCCCTCAACTTCTACATTCCACAAACCTCTATAATGACTGAATTCCAAACATTGCTGGTCTACAACAACCTACCAGACCTGGCAGAGACCTGTGCTCCGAGGGGCAATTTTCTTGTCTGTCTCTGTAGCAGTAAGACCATTATCAATATCCAAATTGGGCTCTGAGGAAGCACAGAATTTACGTAATTTCTGACACATGTAGACAAGTGTCACATTGTGTCATAGAAACCGGCTATTATGTCAATCCACCCAAACGTGGCTTATTTGATTCAAGAGATTCAAGATTCAGATTTGTATTGTTACATTGCATATACAAGCACATAAGATTAAAATATAAAAAAATGAGGTTTTGGTCATTAAGAATAACAACAGTAATAAGTAAAAGGTAAAGAAAATATAGCAAAAAAAACAACATAATCATAGCACACCTCAGGTGTTTGAAGATGCTGTGTGCCTGGGTCCTATGTACTTCTAAATAGTACATGTATGTACAGTATGTATGTGTGCATTTAATATTTAGAAGTTGATTATTTAAAAGACCACTCATTTAATATATGTACTTTACACCTAGAAGGAGGTGCGGTGATGTGAAGAGCCATGTGATGCATGTAGTACCTTTTAAAGCTTTGAATAGCCCACTGTATGCAAGTAGAAGATGAATCTGTGGAGCATGACACAGTAGCTTGTAAGCCATGTGTGTTAGCTCAGCAGAAGTGTACTGTACATTGCTTTATTAAGACCTGGACATGCATGGGAGAGCCTACTCTGCTAATCCTTCACACAGTGACAGGGTTGTCAGAAAAGTGTGAGAGTTTGATTTAGGTGGAAGTACTGCATGGATTCATATGATGCCTGTATTGGTTTGTCTCACAAGTTAATGCAGGTTAGCAAGACCCATCATTGTTCTGCAAGCCCTTTGATTCTGTGGCTCCACCAGCCCTATTACTACTACATCTTTTTGATTTTATATGATATTATTCATAATGTGCAAAGTGCAAACATTCTTTATTCAATTCCCACTGTGTGAACCTTCTACATTTTAGCAGGAAGGATAGGAACCTTTCAAGAAGTGTCACATTCACTGTGCTCAAGAGCCTGTCAGTGCTCCATCCTGATCCTGAAATGTGCTCTCGTAAAAACGTATGGGTCAAAAGAAAAATCCGCTCCCCACTTATTTAGGTCCAGTGGAGGCATAAACACAAAATAGTTCCCATCGGATGGTTGATGTTATAGGACAGTTGTGGCCGAGTTTCCCCTGAACATTTCTCTCCTGTTTCAGTTTATATGGCACCTGGCGAGCCCTCAGCAGGTGCCTGGTTCAAATCCACGTCCTGGTTAGACTCCAGTAAATGCTGCGTGCCTATTTGCTCTCCGGCCCCAAACGCCAAAGCTATTTCCAGAGCGCTGTAACATTAGCCAGGTTGATCAACACGTCTGCCACCCCTTCCCCCATCATGGGGCCACATGCACATGTCACATTCTCATACACACAGAAGAGAAGGAGAGAGGCTGCCACACACTGCCCCCTCCTCTGCACAGAGTGTCACACACGCCCAAGAGAAACATTTCCAAGCTCCCCAAATGTCAGTGGACAAATACAGTGGGGCAGCTCATGCATCAGGGCAACATGAGAGCCCAGAGGCTTGACGTCAAAAAAGTGGTCTACCAGCCTTTCTTGGAAATGGATGTGGAGGCGGGTCCTGGTCCAAGCAGACCTGAATACAGACTAAGGAGCCAGGGAGACATAGGGAGGGTGAGATGGTGCCAAAGCTCTGTGGTCAATCAACATCCACAGGCTCCCTGGCCATTAATTTCTCCCTCCCCCTAAAAGCCACTTATTTATTTGGAGCTCCAAGCAGCCAACCATTCATCACCCCATGACTCCCCTTTATTAGCTTGTCATCCGTAGCGGCGTGTAATGGTGAAACCATCGAGTAGTCACAATAGAGAGCCACTTTGTGGCGAGACCGGTGCCCACAAGAGGGTACCTCTCTTCTAATAGAAGAGTCTTTCGGGGCATATTACAATGAGCTGAATATATCAGAGCATGTACAATCCAAAATAAATCCACCACAACAGTGGCTAAATGTGCCACTCATGTGTGTGTGCAGACGTGCTGAAAGGCTACATAACGTCCATGTCATCCCACTTTATAGTGGTAGATTGTGAAGAACAAAGAAGGGGGGCCAGACAAGATCTTATCAGACGCATGGAAATGGTTAGCAAGGACCAAGATCCTCCTTTGAACTGCGGATGGCTGTTGGCCGCTTTCACTCAGAACACATTCAAATAACATGCCACCAACATGCACGTGCACACAGACAAACACGTTTCTGTGCATTCTGCAAGCCTGTGTATGAGCGTGAATGAGCGTGCGCAAGCGCAAGCGCACGCACGCGCGCGCGCACACACACACACACACACACACACACACACACACACACACACACACACACACACACACACACACACACACACACACACACACACACACACACACACACACACACACACACACACACACACACACACACACACACACACACACACACACACACACACACACCCTTCCATACCTAATCTCACCTGCAAGAGAGAAAAAACATTATACAGTTTAATTTTCTATTTCTTACCCCCCTCCTCCCCTTCTCTCTTACCGAAAAAGATGATTTTTCAAACCTCTGACAGGCGAGCCTTTCGCGGGATTTACTCCATCTGAAAACATGTGGTAAGCCTTGTGGAATGTTTCAAATGAGTCCCAGATGTGGGCCGCAGACAGGTTTAACCCCTTCTCCTCCTGCTCCCGCAGCAGGGGAGAAGGGAGGTACAGACGAGGCCTCAACGGCCAGCCAGTGTTGGGCAGAAACTAAATACTGTACATGTAAGGGGACTACAGTGTCCCAACTACAGTTGTCAACTGTAATCAGATACAGTTCCTGTAAAAAAAAAAAAAAGAAATTGCGTAATAATACATTTAAGATAAATATTAATGTTTGTGCTGGGTTACTGGTATAAAGCATGTCTGATTCAATTCAGGGATGATGGTGGTTGGATAACATGGAGTATAAGGCCACTGGCCTCTGCTAAACTGAAAATAAATGACCTGTTCTCCTCCATATTCTATACTTTTTGGAGGAAAAGTAGGCCAAAGGTAATCTCATTTCATAGCTGAACTGGACTGAGTAATCTAGTAGATTAGATCACTTATTGCACTTTTAAGTAGGTAATCTTTAAAAGATTACATTTCGAAAATAACATACACAGCCCTACCACTGGGAGAGGGTTAAGCAATATAGAAATAAAAACCTTTATACCTCTGTCAATTTTTGTTACTTTCAAAGTATTATGGTCCACTGAACTGTGTCCTAATGTAATTTGCTGTAAAGCTAAAAAAAGAGTGGTACACTTCTGCCGCATTACACAAGTATAAAGCATGCGAGCGCGTTGCTTTTTTCCAGATGACTCAGCAATCACACGGACCTGACAAAGATTAGGAAAACACCTTTGAGGAGCAGCACGTTTACTTCCCACAAGGTAGTTTCTCTCTATGGTGCCCAACAGCCCAGCAAGATATAAGCAACAGATATAACAAAGTGGACTGTCTTTCGTGTGTTAGTTCCAGAAGAAACCTCACTGGGAGAGCATGCAGCTGATACCATATAAAAGAAATACAAGACTTGAGCGTACTTTAAGCCTCACTTAAACTACATCATCTTTGTTTCCATGGCATGATCAAACTGGCACCTCAAAACACGGTTCTTCGAGTGGTGCCGTTTCATAGTGGACGTTGTTATTGTTGCTGTAACACTCCCAAAAATGGTGGTTTTGATGAGATGGGGAGGGTGGTAACAGAACAGCCCAGACTACCACGGGGGTGGAGAAGTAAGCTGATTGATATCCTATGAGCAACAAACTCAAGTGACCCCATTCCCTGCTCTAACTCGTTCGTTTCTCTCTCTCTCTCTTTCTCTCCGTCTCTCTCTCTCTGTCTCTCACTCCAGATTTGCCTGCCTCACTCAGGCTCCCTCTCTACACACATTCTCTGTTATTCCCTCCCTCTGCCTTTCTCAGTCAGTTTCTTTCTCTTTCCCTCCTACACTTTTCCTCCCTCTCGTCCTCCCTTTCTCTGTTCCCTCCCCCTTCCCTCCTTCTTTCCCTCCATCCCTCCCTCCCTCTCTTTCTTTCTTTCTCTCTCTCTCTCTCTCACTCACTCACTCACTCACTCTATCTCTCTCTCTTCCCTCCCTAGCCAAGCCAACTGTGAAGCAGTTGTCCAACACGCCCGTCAGCCTGCCAGCTAGCATGTTGGACCAAGGCCCATTATACAGAATCATAACAGACAGAAAGGGTACATGCAGACAACACTGCCAGGATGGAGCTGAATTGAGAGCACATAGGAGAAAGCGTCAGGCGGTCTCTGTCAGTGAGGTGGTGAGCAGAGAGAGAGAGAAGAGAGAGGGGGGGGGGGGGGGTTGGAGAGGGGGGCAGTCAGAGAAAGAGAAGGAGAGAGAGTGAACAGGCTTGGGTTTGAGGCTGCTAGCTGCAGAATCTCATAGGCCATATGAGGCCAGAGGAGGCTGGGAAAGATTGTTACCGCTTTGAGCTTCCACATGTGAATGCACCGCAGAATTCCCCTCTCCCTCTTTTTTGTGACTCCCTCCCACATGTCTCCCCAAGGGAGGACCAGTGTTTTAAAAGAAGCACAAACAACTGCCGGCATCCAGTGCTGCTTTTTGCTCATGAGGAGGCCAAGCCGAGCTCGTTCCGCGTTCAAAGCAGTGCAGTGTTGCAAGCGAGCGGCCTAATGCGCTCTCTCTCAAGTGACCCGTTAAAGGAGAGCATCTTTTCTGGGGCTTTGACTCAGGTCCAGGACGGATTAAAGCTAAATGTGCACCAGGGTCAGAGTTTCATTTCTGCCCCCTCCCACCGAATATATACTTTCCAAATATCTTCCAGAGGAGAAGGAGTTTGGAAGAGCAAGGACAACACATTCCAACCCACCACCGACGAAATGCCAATAAGGTTATGGTGTGAGCCGGAAGGGGCCAGTGGGTGGATAGCATCACAGCTGGTGATAGGAAAGGTCAAAGATTACATGCTGGCACAAACAAAAAGAGCAATAAATGTGCGTAATCGCTTGGTAAGGTCAAATGTTAAATCTCAGCCCAACAAGCATCGTTGTGTCACGTTTTCCCCCTCAAACACGATTGACGCAACCTTCCCCAGCTATAGGTGAATGGCTTCCTTATTCTGCACTGCTCTTTCAAATTGATTGTCTCAGCAGTACGCTTCCCCCTACAGTGAGGGTTACGTGCCCCCGCCCCCTGCCCCATGTCGTGTCTTTCATTTCGGTTCACTGGGGTGCCAGGTGCCAACATGCTCCCTTTCCCCGCATCTCATCAGAGGCAACCCAGAGAGTATGTCCCTTTAATTAGACCGCCCGTGAAAATAATGGAGCATTAATGACATTTCTATGGGGGCCAATGAGCTGGAACAACAGAAGCAAGACTAAATCACAAATCAATTCCAACAAATGTAATTAAGGCTTAATTAGCCTCCGGGGTGTCACTGGAATGCCACGGAGGGGATGAGGTGAAGGAAGAGAGAAATGGAAGAGGGTAAATGAAAGAGAAATTGAAATTGAAAGTGAGAGGGGTGAGAGAGAAAGATAAAGAAAGAGAGAGAGAGAGAGAGAAAGATTTACATTACAACATATTACGCTTGCTTGGTTAGCGCATGCCTCGGTCTAATCCAAAGTACAACCTTAATGGATCGTCTTGATTCGAGTCACAGGAACAGTTAACTACTGTATGCTGAGTGCACGGCCTCGTGGCCCTGTGGCACGTGCCTGGCTGGTTTTAAAGGGCAAGGTCTGATTTAAAGGCAACACACTTCCAAAGCGGAGCCACACAGCCAGCGCTGGGTAGAGAAGTGCTAATTCTCTATAAAAACAGCATTGCGTACGGTTAAGCCCAACAACATTCTGGTGTTAAAAAGAAAGGAAGGGGGGGGGGGGGGAAAAAACAACAACAGAGAGGGGGAGAGAGAGAGAGAGAGAGAGAGAGAGGGAGAGAGAGGGAGAGGGATAGGGAGAGTGGGGGGGGGAGGATGCAAAACCACAGGGAGGCTTGGAGAAAGCCCAGGGCCCGGTCTTGCCTCGCTGGATGCCAGATCACACAAACACTGGCTCTCGCGCCAATAAATGAGCTTCATAAACTGCAATTAAAACCCTGGGCACTAATTTAGTGGAAATGGCAGCCTGTAAAACGTGCAGAGTGTTAGGGGAAAGGAGGAGAGGACAGGAGGACAGAGGGAGAGAAGGAAAGGAGGAGGACAGGGTGGGTGGGGGGTATTTGGACTTCAGCAGCGGCAGAGGCAGAGCTCATTTTCTTTCTTTCTTTCTTTCTTTCTTTCTTTCTTTCTTCATTTCTTTTTTTTTACGACTTCATCCCTCACATTAATCCAAACCATACCAGCTCCCGTACTGTTTCCTAGAGTGTACCACGCGTGTGTGTGTGTGTGTGTGTGTGTGTGTGTGTGTGTGTGTGTGTGTGTGTGTTTGTGCGCACACACACACACACACACACACACACACACACACACACACACACACACACACACACACACACACACACACACACACACACACACACACACACACTGCCATTAAAATATTTCAATGCATCCCACAGCTCGCTAAAAAACACTCCTCACGCTGTATGCGTTTTGTCAGGTGGAGAAGTCTCTCACCCCTCCCTATTTTTCTCTCTCACACACACACACACACCTCTGAACCCTATATATCCATTTTACACGCACGCGCGCGCGCACGAACACCTTCTAAAACCGTGCAGGCACACTCATCCCGGTTGCTGTCCAGGCGGTCAGGCTGTCATATCAGCGGTGTTGGAGGTGGAATGGACACGGTTGACAGGAGACATCTGCCCTGGCTCCCCTGTCTATCAGGGACATGGGGACTATATGGCATTAGGCGTCAGCATTCTGTATTTCGTTTTAAACGGCCACACATGAACAGAACACATACCCACATCAACCCACGGCATGGGGACTGTCTGTCCACAAGAACGCTACTCTGTAAACACATCTCACCCACACAGCCCAGCAGACGATACTATACTTCATCCCACGGCGCTGTCACTTGCCGAAAATAGCTGAACTACAAGTATAAATCATAAAGTATAAATTAAGCATTATGCTTGTGGTATGTTTTACGCTGTAAAAACATAGTAGCAGCAAGCCCAGTCATTATTAGGCATGAAGTGGGTATGTTGCGGAAAAAGCAGCGCAACCGACGCTGTCAGCTCATGTTGAAAGGGCATGGTTTTTGCTGTCCAAACTCGCTTGTTGGTATAGAGTGACATGAGCAAAGCTGCTGTGCGTGGCACACTACAGTATGTGAATTCCTGGTAAGCTGCTAGCGGCACCTCCTTCTCACAGGATGGGTGGTTTTAACACCTCTTCCTGGTTAAGATAACTGCTGAACACTGTGACCTTGAGCTGCACATGCAGTCTTAAAACTTCAAGACTCTTCACCAGCCTGAAAGTAGTTTGAGGGGGAAGAGAAACGTGCCATTCACGGGTTCCGCATACTGAATAACGTTTTGAAATGTCAGTAAAATGTCAAGTGCCACTGCAATGCCAACAATAACATAACAACATATTTGTACTTGTAGCTACAAAAACACACACACACACACACACACACACACACACACACACACACACACACACACACACACACACACACACACACACACACACACACACACACACACACACACACACACACACACACACACACAAAACACCCGAGTGTTCATGAATGTTCATGAATGCTATGGGCCAGTTTATGGTTCTGTAGCTGTTACCTGTAAGTAGTATATTTTGATCAAATGCTAATTGAATGCTGATTGGTTTCCCATGCACATGACCCGTATTTAGGTCCAGGTTATTGGGGGCTGGTCGAGGATCTAGATCTGGAGTAGCTAAAGACCAGAACAGAAGCCTAAAGTGTGTGACACCACATGCAACTAAGTATATCAAGCCTTTAATATCTCCCTCGACCAAAGACGGATTCTCCTTTGGCCGCTTGGTATCCCATGCGGGAGACCCGGGTTTGAATCGCTTGTTGTGCTGTGTGACAGAACATGTCATTAAAGAGTCTGATTCTAATTATATGTTATGTTATGACTGTAAACAAACATGTTCCTTTATACAGCACAGCCCTGGGAGGGATAAACCCTGGACATCCTGAGCAGTGCAGAGTGAAAACATCCACTGGAACTGAGGAAGCAATGCCCTGTGCCATGTTGCCCTTTTTAATTGCTTATTGATTAGCGTGTCACACTGTGACAAGAACAAGAGGGCGAGACAACAGGGGAGAGAAGAAACCCTGAAAGGGATGAGAATTAGGGGCGTAATGCCTGGCTGAGCAGGAGGTTTTTATTTGGATGCGAGTGGAGGCTAAAATAAACTCCCAGCTGAAGAGTAAATAAAAGCCGTTTTCATCCTCCAAGCCTGTCACTCGTCACCTAAGGTTTTCCAGGATAGGAGGTTCAGATTTCAAAAGGAGCTTGAGACGCTAATTTTGAATCATGACTCCTGTGTGCCGATGAGCCTTGCCTGAATAAAGTCTCTGGCATGACCCTGAGCATCAGTTGAGTTTTGCTTTTTGAAGAAAAAGAAGAGAGAAAAAAAAACGTCACCAGCGATGCAAGTTTGAGGTTGATGCTTTTATCACCAGCCAAATCCTGGTGCTATATCAGTTCAGAGTTTCCTGTGTTATTTGCCATCCCTCTCATGTGCCAATGCTGTATCTGAGTAATGCACTAGACCTTAGCTCACATGTCAACATCTACAGGTAATTCATGTAAAATGATATATCAGATTAATAGGATTGTCCTTGCAAAAATCTGTTTAT
>NC_139951.1:23498661-23611161 GCF_963454915.1 Gymnoscopelus microlampas | reverse complement strand
TGTTGTCCTATGCCAGAATATAATAAAATGTCAATGCAGATTACTGTTGCTTAATCACTTAAACTGTGCAGTATATCGTCGGGTGGAAACCTCACATGTCCAAAACTGTTTTGTGACGCTGTAGTATGATCAAGTAGGGAATTCATTTACGAAAAACACAAAAAGTTAGAATATGGAGATTTTTCTGCCCGACAGCGACGATATACAGTACTTAGTTGACCAGGTACCCCATGGGCCTATACCTTTACACCAAATCTCCGGCGAAAATAGCAGATCTAAGCTCACAACTTGTAGATCAGCTATTTCCGCTGAATGTTCGTCCCCAAGAATAGGGACGCTCGGGTTCATGTGGTTAAATCGTCCCTCTAGCTGGTTTCCTCTTTCCTGTGCTCACAAACTCTGCCACAGTCAAACAAGGTCATGCTGATGCTGTATTGCAACTGTCACACATTGAAGAGCTCAGCTAGCACTGCCAACGCTCCCGCTGCGTTATGTGTGTCATCCGTTCCACACAAAGGTCAGGCATTTCAAAAGGTCACAGAGAGGAAACCTATAGGAGAAAATCACACCTCTGCCATCACTTGGCAACGTTTACGAAATCTGAAACATTCTGATGGGTGCCAGACTGCCAGTGGAACAGAACCTGGAGAGGTGGCAACCTAAGGTTAGACTGGGACAAGAAGGTCACTTCTTTACACAAAATCTGGGTCGGGCAGGTAGGTGAGAAACTCCCAGGTGCCCTTAAAGGAGCATGTCACCCATTTTCAACACGCTGGATTACCAGCTTAGGTGTCCAGACGGTTACGCCAACCGTCCGGGCCAGACGGTTACGCCAACCGCCCGGGCCAGATGGCATCTTTTCTGTCTACTAGCTCTGCGTCTCAGAGCTGGGCTATGGACACCTTAGAAACCTGCCTACCAATTACATCATCAATGGGGGTTCCGAGCTAATGGAAACTACAACTCTTCTCCTCCTGGAAAGTTAGCATTCTGAAATAGAAGCCATTGTTCTTGCATCAACAAAATGTTTTTTAAAAGTTTGAAATCTGCCTACCGATGATGTAAGGCAGGTGTCCGCACTGTCCACAGCCCCCCTCTGAGACACAGAGCGAGTAGACAGAAATGGTGCCATCTTTAGCAAGAGACTAAACCCTGAACTGCTGCGTGTTGTGGAGCTGCCCCGGTGACCAAATGCAGAAAAACTATAGTTGAATGCGTGCATCACAGCTAAAACAAAATAGCATATGTGCTGCTGGGAATGCTTTTTTTCTTCTTCTGAAAACATCTTTTCCGTCAACTGTGTCACATTCACCACACACACCTGATTTCAGTACGCACAGCAGTTAGGAGAACTGGAGGTGGGGGTTGTTTCTGGGCTCAACCCAAACACACACACAAGCACACGCGCGCGCGCGCACACACACACACACACACACACACACACACACACACACACACACACACACACACACACACACACACACACACACACACACACACACACACACACACACACACACACTCTTCACCTCCTCCTCTTCCTCCCTCCTCCCCAGTCTGGTAGACTCCCTCTCTAAGCCCTGAGCTTCGCTATGAAATCAACATTGGGCCTGCAGGAAATGAGAGATCTCCACAGGAGATAGTGGAGGGAGGGAGGGAGAGGAGAAGAAGGAAGGAGGGAGAGAGACAAAAGAAAATAACGGAAAGAACCGGGTCTTTGACTTTCGGCGCACAAACGTAAACTCTCGCCTTCCCCTCTCCCTCCTCGTCGCTAGCACCTTTGTTCTCTCTCTACCTCTCTCTACCTATCACTCTGTCCCTTTCTCTTTATCTGTGAGTACAATATGTTTGTCAGCGTATAGCGAGGCTCGAAGGGCTCGCCTTGTGAAAGGCTCCAGGTTTGTTGTTCTTTCCTGGCAGTGTAAGTCGCCCGGCTAAGCCCTGAAAGTGGACGAGCGGTGAGCTATTTCACCGGTGCCTTGTTTTTATAGTTCCACGTTCAAAATCAACATGACCTCAGGTGACCCCCATCCACTGAAACGCTGAAATGCAGCCTATAGTGTTCAGGTTGTTTTATATCATATGAGGATGAAGTCTGGAACACATTGTAATGTTCAGGTTGTTTTATATCGTATGAGGCTGAAACACATTGTAGTGTTCAGGATGTTTTATATCGTATGAGGCTGAAACACATTGTAGTGTTCAGGTTGTTTTACACTGTATGAGGCTGAAACACATTGTAGTGTTCAGGTTGTTTTATATCGTATGAGGCTGAAACACACTGTAGTGTTCAGGATGTTTTATATCGTATGAGGCTGAAACACATTGTAGTGTTCAGGTTGTTTTACACTGTATGAGGCTGAAACACATTGTAGTGTTCAGGTTGTTTTATACTGTATGAGGCTGAAACACACTGTAGTGTTCAGGATGTTTTACACTGTATGAGGCTGAAACACACTGTAGTGTTCAGGATGTTTTACACTGTATGAGGCTGAAACACATTGTAGTGTTCAGGTTGTTTTACACTGTATGAGGCTGAAACACATTGTAGTGTTCAGGTTGTTTTACACTGTATGAGGCTGAAACACATTGTAGTGTTCAGGTTGTTTTACACTGTATGAGGCTGAAACACATTGTAGTGTTCAGGTTGTTTTATACTGTATGAGGCTGAAACACACTGTAGTGTTCAGGTTGTTTTATACTGTATGAGGCTGAAACACATTGTAGTGTTCAGGTTGTTTTACACTGTATGAGGCTGAAACACATTGTAGTGTTCAGGTTGTTTTATACTGTATGAGGCTGAAACACATTGTAGTGTTCAGGTTGTTTTATACTGTATGAGGCTGAAACACATTGTAGTGTTCAGGTTGTCTTACACTGTATGAGGCTGAAACACACTGTAGTGTTCAGGTTGTTTTACACTGTATGAGGCTGAAACACATTGTAGTGTTCAGGTTGTTTTATACTGTATGAGGCTGAAACACATTGTAGTGTTCAGGTTGTTTTACACTGTATGAGGCTGAAACACACTGTAGTGTTATGGCTGTTTTATACTGTATAAGGCTGAAACACAGTGTAGTGTTATGGATGTTTTATACTGTATAAGGCTGAAACACAATGTAGTGTTATGAATGTTTTTTTACTGTATGTGGCTGAAACACACTGTAGTGTTATGGATGTTTTATACCGTATGAGGCTGAAACACACTGTAGTGTTATGGATGTTTTATACCGTATGAGTCTGAAACATACAGTAGCGTTATGGATGTTTTATACTGTATGAGCAGAACCACAGCAGTCGCACCTGCGTGCCTGACAACACCTCTCCGCCATGAATTTATACTCTATAGTACGACGATGACGATTGCTAAAAAATATCTTCATTGCTGAATTTCAGCAAGCGACGGCGTGATGCAATTGAGTACAATTTTGTTGTGAAAATTGTTAACGTATACACTATACAGTATATTCAACGCAGCGAGGCCAGGCGCTGTGGTTCGAAGTCCTGGAAAGGACTGCTGAAGCACCTTGACATACAAGTCTCACGTACAAATGTGGCTGCAAGTGTGTATGTGTGTGTGTGTGTGTGTGTGTGTGTGTGTGTGTGTGTGTGTGTGTGTGTGTGTGTGTGTGTGTGTGTGTGTGTGTGTGTGTGTGTGTGTGCACGCGCGTATGAGAGTCTGTATAACATGGCCTGTGAGACAGAGGGATATATGCACATATATGCACGCACACACACACACACACACACACACACACACACACACACACACACACACACACACACACACACACACACACACACACACACACACACACACACACACACACACACACACACACACACACAGGGGTGGGGTAGCTATGAAGGGGCTCAGTTAATGGCTTTTAAATTTCCACTGAGTGAGTGACTTACAACTGTGGAGGAGCACAGCTGTTCCTGATTTGGGGAACAAAGAGGGGGGAACGGCAGCGATCTGAGAGATTGCTGTGCCGAACTGGACCAGGCTGCACTCATTTAATGGGCCAAAATCTCCCAGGAATGACACAGATGTGTGTGTGTGTGTGTGTGTGTGTGTGTGTGTGTGTGTGTGTGTGTGTGTGTGTGTGTGTGTGTGTGCTTTGTCTTTGCTCATAAATGCATTTATTGCATATTTATATATCTATGTGAGAACGTGTGTGTGTGTGTGTGTGTGTGTGTGTGTGTGTGTGTGTGTGTGTGTGTGTGTGTGTGTGTGTGTGTGTGTTGAAAAATGCATGTACTGTGTATATCCGTATGTGCTCAAACTTTTATGCAGGCATACATATTGTGTACATCAGTTTGCAAAGAAAAAGGTGCACGTACTATGCATGTCTGTCTACATGCTTGTGTGTTTGCCCACACATACAGTGCATATATACAGTAGGTGTATATATCAGTCTACACTCTTGCGTGCCCATATGCATGAATCTTGTCTGTGTGTGAAATCCACCCTGTGTGTACACATCTGTGCATATATGCATCTATGAATGTGTGTTTAATATGTGGCCTGGACTTGATGGTGTAAACCTCTGTGTGCATTTTTGTGTTCTTGCGCGTACAATGTTGTGTTCTTGAGTGCGTGCGTGTGTTATGTGGGTGGGGAGGGGGCCGAGTGTGCACGCCTGTGCATAAGAGACTCGGCAGCAACAGGATACGTCTGCGTCTCCTGCCATAGATTATGTCTGTGAAGCGAGGGAGGGCAGACTTACTGCTCCAGAGAGCTGAACGATAGCGAAGGTCAGCTCAGTTGGGGGAGTGGAGAGGAGAGGAAAGGAGGAGGAGAGAGTAGTCTGTGAGATTCTGGGAGATTTAATGCAGGGAGAGAGGAAGGGCGGGGAGAGAGAGAGAGAGAGAGAGAGAGAGAGAGACAGAGACGTAGAGAGACAGAGCAGGATGAGGTGGTTTGATGGAGGATGGGAGGTTAAGACCTATAGAGACCTATAAAGAGATCGGCCAGGTTGGGGGAGAAAAAATACATCCATCCGTCTTTTTTCAAAGGCTTCTGCCACCTTGCAGCCATGCGCACGCACGCACGCACGCACGCACACACACACACACACACACACACACACACACACACACACACACACACACACACACACACACACACACACACACACACACACACACACACACACACACACACACACACACACACACACACACACACACACACACACACACACACACACACACACGCTTTGTTTTTTAATAGAGGACTTTATAAGCCCTAAAGGGTTTACTTCCTCACCTGCACACATCTCTGTTTCGTTACATGAGGTACTTTTAATTTATCTAAATTTCACGAAAGAATAAACAAAACAAAACCTTACATGAATCCCACGATCCTCCACCCCCTTCCCCACCCTGCTTTCTTGAGTATACAGCATCCAGACCCCCCAAACTCATCACCATCCCATCCCCTCCCTCAGCCATCTTCACCCCCCCATCTGTGCCTGTACAGTGCTTTGTTTCCTGCCGGTTGTGAACGCCCACTCCCTCCTATTTTTTTCTCCCCCTTGGAGGCCCCTGCCTTGTAAAACATAGCAGGTCAGCGTCACATGACTGAGGGCTAGGCCGCTGGGGGCCGAGGGGGCCTAGACGTTAAAGTACACATGGGCGGAGGCTGTGGAGAGGGGGGTTCGATAGTGGTGGTGTGGGGGTGACAAAGAGAGAAATGCTGAGAGTGTCATGCACTAACGTGAGAGGAGAAAGGAGAGAGGGGAAGAAAGCGATGAAGGAAGGTAAAGAAGGAAAGAAAGAAAGTGAATGATAGCATGCCAGAAAGAAATATAGCTTTGTCACAAGAAAATGCGGAAAACCTGAACTGCGCTCGAAAAAGGAATGTTTCCATCCATCCAGGCCTCCCTCCCTCAAGCACACCTTTCACAACTCCTGCTCTCTCGTCTATCACCTCCTCCCACACCCTTTTCCATGCCTCCCTCTCCTCTCCTCCCTCCCCTGGACCCGTGACAGTGTGTGGAAGGAACCCCTCTTCACTTCTTTTGGTGGGTTTCATGTCTCTGCAGGACTGTGTGGCACAGTGTCACCACATGGACAGCTGTGTCCCTCTCTCGGTGTGTGTGTGTGTGTGTGTGTGTGTGTGTGTGTGTGTGTGTGTGTGTGTGTGTGTGTGTGTGTGTGTGTGTGTGTGTCTCTCTCTCTCTCTCTGCACTATAGTGTTTTCATTTAATTCTGAAAGGGTCCAAGTTCACCTGTAAGGGTCTCATAGTGTGTTGTTCATTGGATTGGACTTAAGGGTCTGAAGGGTTGTCAGGAGATATCCCACACCCATCCCCAGCTCCGTCTACCGCGCACACACACACGCGCGCACACGCACACACACACACACACACACACACACACACACACACACACACACACACACACACACACACACACACACACACACACACACACACACACACACACACACACACACACACACACACACACACACACACACACACACACACACACACACACACACACACACACACACACACACACACACAACCTTGCATTAACTCATTTATAATTCATCAACCACATTATTAAATGCATTCTGGTCCACTGAGTCCATTGTACCTGTGTCTTGTACAGTATGTGTAGAGTTGCGGTGCAAAGGATACATACACTGTATATACTGTATGTATAATTTATACCCATTGTCTTATGTAGTCACAAAGACAAGGAGAAAATAGCATTTCATCAACATTTCAACATCACACCATGCGCAGAAAACTGTTCAGCTTCCTGTCATATCACCCTATAGGTTATCAGTTATCAGCCCTAGGGGTTATCATCAGTTACCACACACTCAGGCCTATATAGTAAAATATTCAGTGTTAATCTATCCATTTGTAACTCAGAGAGTGTACAAATGTTTGACTTTGACCTCTTTATTGATAATAAACATATGTAAAATACATATATTGTCACACCATGATCAAACGCAAGAAAGCCAGCGGCTTAATTCCATTGCAGTCGTTTCATATGTACAGTATATGCAAATGATGTAGTGATGCATGTGATGTAGAGTGTTTGTGATGTAGAGTGTGTGTGTGTGTGTGTGTGTGTGTGTGTGTGTGTGTGTGTGTGTGTGTGTGTGTGTGTGTGTGTGTGTGTGTGTGTGTGTGTGTGTGTGTGTGTGTGTGTGTGTGTGTGTGCACTGTACTCAAGTGGATTCATTTGGTTACATATGTACACTCTGTGAATTAAATGAAAACTATGCACATTACTGTGTAGACGGGTACGTGTTAAATATAAATGCTTAGCTTGGCATTTGTCATTGTCCGTGGTTGGTTACAGAGGGCTTTGATGAATGCCCCGGGCCCAAGAGTTCAAAACCTTTAATCCCTATCCGAGTGGATCAGATTTGGATTTTAGGTGTTAAAAGATATTATTTGATTAATCAAACTTATATTTCTTATTGACATAATATTTGCTGGGATAATTCAATGATCGCAGATCAGATATCAAACTGATCCCAATGCTGTATTATTATTTTTTTTTTAGTTTTGAACTATCCCAAAATCCAAATCTGATCCACTCAGATAGGACAAGGAAAAAATAGAACGTGATTAATGATCAACAGGTTGACTTCCTTTCCGTGGTGAGGTCACTCATTCACGGTGACAGTGTGGAGCACATGGTGGCACTTCAACTTAGTGCAGATTGGCGAGCTGCTGCCCTGGTGCTGATATCAATTATCAGTCTCTCTCTCTGTGCTTTTACCACTGCCCTCACACAGGACAAATAAAAGCTGGGAATGTGATGTATATTGTATACAGTATAGACTGTAAAGTTATGTATTTATTTAACCTACTGTACATTAAAAGGTACCTTCATTTGTCATTTTATGTATAGCAAACATTTTCAAAGACTGACACACTTTACAAATGCTGTGTGTCCTGGTTGGTAGCTTTGAACTGAATCTCTTCAAACTGCACTAAACCAGTGGTTCTTCAACTGATAAAGGACCCCCGAAATGATATGTATTTGGCTGCGGACCTTGTGCCAGGGATTATTTTTAAATGGCAGATCTACAAGCTCACAGTGCTGCGCTATGAGCTTGTATATCTGCTATTTTTGAATAGCCAAAGTATAAAATATGGTTAAAGTGGTCAAAATGATTGCGACGCGATATTAACTAATTTAGCTGGGGACCCCCCGGTAGACCCCAAAGGACCCCTGGGGGTCCCCGGACCCCACTTTGAAAACCAATGCACTAAACTGTCTGCATTTGGTATCTCTCTCATAACTATGTGTCTAGTCATACCTGCATATCCAAAACATAAACTACGGTATTCTCAGAGGAACCTGTGCCAAATGTCTGCCATCACTCACACATCTTCTGCTCTTCCTTCAATCTCTCTCTCTCCCCCTCCCTCCTCCTGCTTCCCCCCCCCCCCCCCCCCCCCCCCCCTCCTCATGTACCTGCTCATCCCTCATGTCACATCACATTTCCCAGGCTGCAACTGGAAAAGGGCAGAGGTGCTCCTATGATTTGGTGCGGGTCGCAGACAAGCGGGCGGCCATGCACAGAGCAGGCGCACACACACACACACACATACAGCAAACAACATGACAACATGAAAGGTTATCCTTCCAGGGGTCCAAGGGTGTACACAGCACACAGACTCAGGTCACTGGGGGACCTCCTGTCCCTCAGCTGTCACTTACTGACGTCTCCAGAGATCCTCAGGTGTGTTTACAATGACGCCTATACACTTATGAATTGTGTATTCATGTTTATTTATTAATTGAAATACATATATTTTCATGGAAATAAATTGAGTTTGAGCTACACCGACACAGGATTTTGCCTGCAGAATTCCAACAGTGTCTTTTCAAAAGGGGTTTGATCGCTGCACCAGGACACTGCAGGGCATGACCCAGGAACGCAGTGGACAAGGATGCCACCTATTGGCTGAATCTTAAATCACGCTCTGTTCATTCCAATTGGAGCTGCTGCAAGGAGGACCTAGGAGGTGGATAACCATGGATATTGACTACATCCATCACCAGGTGACAGCAGATCCTTGCCAGAAAAGTCACAGTAACTCATAAGCATCTGTCACAGGCCTGTCTATTTAGCTAGACACGATTGAGAATACAACATATGCTACGAGGATCAGATGCAAATGGCATATAAACGTCCATTTTATAATGTTCACTTGGGCTCTCCCCCTATAGATCGCAGATATCTTTCTTTCTCTTCCTCTCAGTCTTACACTCCATCATTGTTTTTTTGGTGCTTTTCTGTGACTACCAGCCTTGCTGATTTACTCCCTTTGCCCACAACCAGCAAATAGTCCCTTACACATCCTGTTAAGCAATTCCCTCCTCTAATTGGCTAATGGAGGGTGAAGGGGGCTGACGTGAAGGGGAGTCCTGGGTGCCTGTGAGGCCTGCTTCATGTCCACTGGACTGGAAGAGAGCCAGAATGGAGTCTCCAGTAGGCTTGCTCTCTCCAGTGCCCCCACACGACTGGAGAAGATCCAAACTGGATGGCTTCAGGGGGTTCAGTTGCATTGGGGCCATTTAGGCCGCAGACTGTAATGGGACATGGCAGGAAGCATGGCTCTGTCATCTCCGCTCACAAGCTCTCCTATCACTGTTATGCTGATGACACTCAACTGTTTTTCGCCTTGCCTCCCTCTGCCACACAGGTTGAAGAGCACATCGCTACATGCCTAGCTAACATCTCACAGTGGATGCTGTCCTTGTCCCATCACCTCAAGCTCTCTTCTTCCCTGGATAGTCTTGCCCCTGCATTCTATTTCCCTCGACAACACTCTGGTGGCTCCTGTTGCAAATGCCAAGAACCTGGGAGTGATCCTGGACAGTTATCTGTCCTTCAAGGTACACATTACAGCCATCACTCAATCCTGCATGATTGTAACGTCCACATGGATGATAAGACACTTTCTCACTAAGGAGTATGCAAGCCTCCCAGTCAAATCCCTCCATGCTGCCAGCATGCTCACTCAAAACCCTACAAGTGGTCCAAAATGCTGTGGCACACCTGGCCTTCAACCTCCGTACATTTTAAATTCTACCCCATTCAGCGTTCCCTTCACTGGCCTCTGGTTTCTGGATCCAATTCAAAACACTGGTGATGACCTACAAGGTAATGAAAGGCATTGCACCCCCATACGTTCAGAACATGATCCATCCCTACACCCATTCCATGTTATACTATGCAGATGTACAGTATGCTGTTTACTTGTCCACATATGATATGCTTGTTATTTAGATAGCAAGTTGTTTAGACGGATTTGTTTAGATCTGACGTTCACCTGGTATACAAGTTACTTTGTAGCATTACATTTCTTTATTTGCACTCTATTTACTTGGCCACTTACCCTGTTTGCTGACTATGATTCATGCACTTATCTTGCACTTTTTAAGTCACTCTGTAAAAACATCTACTAAATGCTTAAATTGGCTGTCACAGGGATAAGCTCTTGGCTGGGAGAACACCGAATCTGTGCCATAGAAAGAATATAAGATAGTTAAAGTAACAGTTGGGAGGCTCAACTCACAGTACACCTGGCTGCTTTGCAACTGTAAGTGAGATTCTATTGTATGTTAAAAGGGGGTAAAAGTATATCCTTGCATCTATCTATTCCACAGCCAGTGTTTACTGTCTCAGGCAAAGCACTGTGTTATTATTAAAAATGAATTCAGTTATGTAACTGTGCAGGCTCCCACACAACATTCATAAACAAAACAAAACAAAAAAGCAATAAAACACAGATGCAACGTTTTTCTTGGACGGAACGCAAAACATCAACTACGAGTGTACCTGCAGCAAGGGCAGAGAAATTGTTTCACATTAATAATGCATCAAAAAACAAATGCATTTTTGTAACACAAACATCAACCCTCTGTGAAAAAAAAACGAGTTGCAACATAATATCAAGCCGCCTGTCCCACTCAGCCCTTTAGAAAAACACTGGGTGGAAAAATAGAGCGCTTTTGAGGCAGCGTAGTGAAGCTCAGTGATCCACAATGCTTCTGCACGCAGTCGTTTCCCTGAGGACAACCAGAAACACTGAAAAGAGAAGGAGACAGAGAGGTGGACGGAGAAAAGGGTATAGTGGAGGTGGGTTGGTGGTGGTGGTGGTGGGGGGGGGGGGTTAAAGGCCCACTGAGAAAGGGAGGGGATGTGAGGTGAGCGAGTGAGCGAGGAAGAGAGAGGGAGATGGCGATGCTGGAAGATTTTTTTTTTATATATATATATACTATATATAGGCAGGGGAGTCATGATGTGTTTGTCTTAATATAGTACCTTTTATACAAAAGGTCAAGAGAGCATCGTGACATCCTCTAATGCTGCTGCTGGCGTGGGCCCCCTTGGCAACGTTTTTCCACTATCAAGCGCTTCTGGGAGCTTGTGGGAGTGTAGACTATATGCAGCCACTCACCCTGCCCTTTTGGTTCTGTCCTCTGTTGCGCTGGTCGATGTTGTGACGATGCGGAATGGGATGGCAAGTGTCTAAGGTGCCTCAAAGCCAGAGGGTCAAGGCTCAGGAAGAGTTTTTTCCCCTGAGGCTGTCAGAGCCCTGACAGAACAAAGACAAGAAATCAAAACAAAGCTGCATTAAATCTGTACCCCCTTGCTCACACTGTTACATGCACAGTACATGTGAGTACACTTTGCCGCACATTCTATAATCCCGATACTAATCCCCCCCCCCCCCCCCCGAAAATAACAGATCTACTGTATAAGCTCACAATGCGTTGCGGATATTATGCTCTTAGTTCACACTAACGATTTCTATTTAATAAATGTGTACATCAGCACAGCTGGTCAAAAATTAAGATTTTTATTTGACACGCACATGAATGAGTGCATTTAAACGCCACACCACACAACGCTAATACACTGATCTCACCCCGATTAAGGTAATGCTGGTTATTACACTGTCCTAAATCCTATGTGTGATTTAGATGTGTTACTCCAAAAAACATCTTTATTGTACAAAACACAACATTTTTGATCCTGTTAGGGATCTGTGTCAGATCAAATACCCTTATTTACATCAGATTTTTTAAATCAGGGTATGTTCTTAATCGCCAAAACAAGATTTTGGCAGACTTTTTTTTTTGGGGCCCAATTTTTTAATTTAGACCTGTCTGAGGCATGGGGGTATCTGTACCTAGGTGTAACGCCTGATTCATACTTGCACGGCAGTGTCACACACCGAAAATAGAAGTTCAACACGCTGGCAATGTGGATCGGCTATTTTCGGTGCGTGACACCCGTGGGCCGTGCACAATTACTGTAAGTACGACTCAGGCTTACGATGTATTGTACGCAAAACCCTACTTTTGAGTAAAACATGATTCTTCCCAGTATCGGGGTATTAGTGTGCATATAAATGCATTCACTGTGTGTTAAAAGTCAACACGTTAAGTCATCATCCTTTCTAAAGCGCTTAGCTTTCTAAAAACACTAAAAACATGTCAGCTGCAGCTTCTCACTAATCTGTTGGCTTCAGGATGTCATCAGGATGACACAAAAGGTATGTTTGTTTGTTGTTATTTTTGTTATCCTTATCGCATCGTCTGCTGCCTGCAAGCTGCAATGGCCTCGGGGGTGGATGGCAAAAGGGGTCACAATGTGACAACTTGCTAATGTGCCCTCCTGTGATTGTCACCTTGCCTACATGTTCACAGAGCACATCAGCCAGAACGTCATGGAACAAATTAGACAGAGAGAGTTTTGACAAGGCTTTTCATACTTTGTCAGCTTAATGTAAATCTGTAGTTACTACTCCTACCTACATTCAAATCTGAGTCATACAATTATTAAAAATATCATACTTGCTAATAATAATACTTTTCTTCTTCAATTCTTTACTTAAGTAAAGGTAGCAATACCACAATGAAGAAATACTCTTGAATAAAAGTACCTATAAGTACACTCATCGTTTTAAGTATCAAAATTAAAAGTACTGTGCAGAATGTCTTTTCTTGTCAAAAGCTGATCTACAAGCCCACAATACGTCGCAATGTGATGTTTTGTGGGCTTGTAGATCACCTATTTTAGAATAGACAACTATTAAAAAAGAGCTTAAATGGTTAATGTATGTATTGTGATAATAATCTAAATCTACAAAGTAACTTGTAACTAAAGATTTCATATAACTGTAGTGGAGTAAAAAGTACAATATTTGCCGCTGAAACGTAGTGGAGTAGAAGTATAACGTCTTGAAAAATGGGCATACTCAAGTAAAGCAGCAGTCCCTTAAAATTGTACTCAAGTACAGTAAATGTACTTAGTCAGTTTCCCCCACTGGGATTAAAGCAAGTTATGGCGCGCGTGGGTGGGCGGGGTTACGGCTGCGATGGCGGCTTATGGTTCTGTCTCCGAGCAGAAGACGTGGAGCGATGGAGCTGGACAGCCAATGGCATGTGGACGTTCTGCGGAGGAGAGGGGAGGGGCAGGGTGGCAGGATGGAGGGGAGGGGGAGGGCAGATTGTGGGTGGGCCGGAGCGCGGGCGGAGCTGGTATTTCTGCCCTGTCACATTGCGTTAGCGCGCAGCAGAGCACGACTTACTGAGCAGCACACCGCTATGGACAGCTCCACATGAGCTGGGGCGAGCTACACACGTCACGCGTGCATGCACGCTCACACATACACATGACACAAGGACACATGCAATACCTGCACTAGGAATGCGCACGCGTGTACGCACACACACTGATCTCCCACGAGGACCGACAAGGACATGGAGGATTGACAGAAACCAGGGGAGAGCGCTCATACTGGCCCAACCTCCCAACTTCAACATTAATTTCCATCCATCCATCCATCCATCCATCCATCCATCCAGTACAAACCTAATTGTCTCTTTTTCTTTCATAACGTTCCCATGATGTGGGCAATGAGTTGCAAGCACAACAGAGGATATGAAAATAGCCATACCGGCTTTAATCCTCGAAAATGTAAACTTGGAGTGACCCTATAACCAAGTGGTTAGGGCACGTGCCATTTGGGCGCAATGCTCTGATCAGCGAGTCCCCGGTTCGATTCCCGGCCGGCTGGACCATTTACTGAATGTCATCCCCCTACTGACTCTCTCTGCAGTTACCTGTCTCTCTCCACAGGCTAAAAGAAAATCTCAATCTCATTATTTGAAAAGGCAGAAGACAGTAAATACCAACCATATACTTTCACATAAGCATCATTTGAATGAATGGTAAAAAACGTAAAATGGAGGACATGTCATTTTGGGAAATGATCAAATAGTATATACTCCTATCTACTCACTGTATGAGATTATAAGCAAATTGGTGAAATCTAACCAATGACAATGAGTCAAACTATGAATGCTACTGGACAAAGAGCAGGACAAGAGAAACATCAAAGACCGGGACGGGCAACTTTTGTGTCAGAGAGGAAGGAGAAATAAGGCCTGGTCCACCTCCTGGTCACTGTAACACATCATGGCTTTGTGGTGCGAGCCACACAAAAGGTTCGGCAAGACATCTCTGAGGAGAGGAGCCGAGAGGAGTCGAGAGGAGAGGAGAGGAGAGAGCAGTGTTGATGATGCAGCATTTACACAGTGGGGTGAAGGGAAAAGAAAGGGAGAGTGAAATGAAAGGATAAAAGAAGCGCAGACCGAGCAAGAATAGTCACCACATTCACACAGCGAAGGGACATTCGGACAGGGAAAAGATGAGAGGTAGGAAAGAGAGGCAGGGATGGATGGATGGATGGATGGATGGGTAAAGGGGGCGTCTGACAGAGGACAGGATCAGGGGTGTGAAGCGCAGTGACCCAACCTCCTTGGTGACGCAGACGCTCGTGAACTAAAGGGTCACGCTTCAGTAGGCTTGAGGGGAAGAGAGAGAGAGAGGGAGAGGAATAAACAAGAACTTTGACATAAATGTCAATTTATGACTGTGATAAACTGTGTCTGAAAACAGGGTGGTCCCTCGGCCGGGGGAGGGGACAGACAGACAGACAGACTCGAGCGCTATCCGCGCCGTTTTAAGCCGAAAAGCGTAGATCTACAAGCGCCGGCCGCTATCATTGTAT
This sequence comes from Gymnoscopelus microlampas, assembly GCF_963454915.1. Lineage (NCBI taxonomy): Eukaryota > Metazoa > Chordata > Actinopteri > Myctophiformes > Myctophidae > Gymnoscopelus > Gymnoscopelus microlampas. The sequence goes on along the minus strand of NC_139951.1, from coordinate 23,596,081 downwards.
CCTGAGAGAAGGAGATAGAGAAAAATAGAATGACTGAGATAGGGAGGAAAAAAATGAAAATAGGAGGGAATAGAGAGATAAACTGAAAGAAATAGACTGATGTGGCGAGAGAGGCTCATCCCTGGCTGGCAGCATGTCAGGACACAGGTCACAGTAAGTCAGAGGGCACCGTAGGCACTGGATTATGTCGCAGAGGACACTGTTACATAACCGGACATGAATATTCATGAATATACAGTATATATTCATGAATATACAGTGCCCACTATTGCACATGTGCATCCAGTTACATGGCCTGTGACTGTCAGTGAGCCGTAGTTGATAGGAAAAGTTCAGGGAACCCCATGACCCTCCAACAGTCACATTTGCTCGGTCACACAGGTCAAAAGCACACACCACGACATACATGCTAGCTGCTCCAGTGACAAGAGCAATTTCTGCAGCAAAGCATTTTGACAATACAGCCAGCTCATGTTAAAAGAGCAGTATTGTGACGCACGATTCACTGTCACTAACACGGTGCCTAATTTATCCTTCGTCGACGGCATCACATGCAGAAAATAGCAGACCTACTGTACAAGCTCACAATGCATCACGTCTGATGCCTTGTGAGCTTGTAGGTTTGCCATTTTCGTCACGCGGCGCCATCATGCGACAAAGAATGAATCGGGTTTAGCAATATTAACAATGAGAGAGCATAGCTTACATGTAAGACAGTCTTCCCCGCTCAGTTTCCCCTTGAAATGTAACAAGTCGGCCAGGCCTATTCTGTGTCCTTATGGAGCCCTCAACGTCATGGGCACCTGCCCTTGTCAATGTGTGTGGATAGAGAGAGTGGGGTACTTTTACATACATGACACGGTAAAATGTCAGATGCGCCGAGAAGGTCCGCAAGAACATTATTTCCAGTCATTTGGAGCTGTCAGTTACAGAGCTAAGTCTGTCCTGGAGAAAAAAAAAAGTGTGCACATAGGTGTCATGGGCCACGGGGAGCCCCTGAAGTGGCTCGTCCGTGGGATTGAGCATCTCTCTCTCTCTCTCTCTCTCTCTCTCTCTCTCTCTCTCTCTCTCTCTCTCTCTCTCTCTCTCTCTCTCTCTCTCTCTCTCTCTCTCTCTCTCTCTCTCTCTCTCTCTCTCTCTCTCTCTCTCTCTCTCTCTCTCCTCTCTCTCTCTCTCTCTCTCTCTCTCTCTCTCTCTCTCTCTCTCTCTCTCTCTCTCTCTCTCTCTCTCTCTCTCAGTGTGAAGGGAGTCGCTAAGAAACAAGATGACCTACATTCACTTTAAGACAGACGGCAAGAAACAGAGGCCTCCCAGGAGTCACACACACAGAAAGATAAAACATAATATTGAGAGATGCACGGGAGGGAGGAGGGGGCCTGGGGGGGTGTACGATGGGAAAGAAACAGAAAGAGGGACTCAAAGAAACACAGGTCACACTTTGTGTCTAATGAACTACACAAGAGAAGGTAGATACAAAAGACAGACAGGAGAGGGGAAAAGTTCACCCATCCGTTGCTTTCCAGCAAGCATCAGAGTGGTTATATAAAATACATTTACAATTCCATTCCATGCACATCAAAGAGCCAGCGCCGCTATGCAATCTGCATATGCTGCGTCCAGGGACCAGTGGGAGGAGTGTGTGTGTGTGTGTGTGTGTGTGTGTGTGTGTGTGTGTGTGTGTGTGTGTGTGTGTGTGTGTGTGTGTGTGTGTCAGGCACAGGACGGTTGGAGTCAGAAATAGTTTCTCTGTAAAGTTTAGAGGCTTTGTATTTACATGAGCCACTTGGATGTCTGAACTGCGAAAGCTCTCAAAATACTATTAAGATTTTCCCATCACAGGGCGCTCTCATTGCAAGGTATTGCAGTAGTCATTAAGACCCAAGTACCATTCAATTCAATTTACATGGTAGCATGGCCCAATTCAGCATGGAATGGGTTCCATAAGACACTGTAATGGTTTAATCTGACTTGCTTCTCGTCTGCCCACACAGCCCAGCAGCAATGCTGCGAGGCAATTTACATGAATTAGCAGCTTCAAGTTATGCAACGGGCGGGGAGCAATCAAAAATAAAGCCACCCATGAGCCTGGAAAGCTTGGATATTGTCAGTGGAATTATGTGGCTGTAAATGAAGGAGGATGTTGCTAAGATCACGACTTCACAGTGAACTGTTTCCCGGGCCGTGGCGATGCTGCCACCTAGTGGTGTTGGGAAGATGCAGCACGAGTTAGAATCACTATGCTTTGTTTCCACATAGATGTTTTAGTCAGTCAGTGAGGTTGGTGCATTACACTGAATATGACAGTAGGCTATTAAGAACAGTATGGGTTGCGCCCCAGCCTGTGTCTTCCGTGAGGAAGAAGCCCACAAACCCACGGTGAGGCCTTTAAGGAGGGCCTTTCAGGCAAGCCGCAAGTGGAGCTTGCAGTACCACCACGGCCCAAGACACCATCACGCCGGAGTGAAATGTTTGGAGCGGGGAGTCTGGTGCAAAGCTCAGGTCCTGGACGAAGGAGGGGCCCGGACAGGAGGCCATCCACAGAGCCTAGTCCCTCCACGTGCCAGAGCCTCTCTCCCCCCGCTCCTGGCAGAGTAGTTCCGACCCCAGGCTACAACACTGGTGATGATACATCCCAGGTGCATCCACGTGATGTTTTTTTATTTATTCAATAAATATTGACATCCTTTATGATATATATAGCATAAAGATATAAACTATAGTCTAAACCCAATCTGGGAACCCATTCGGTTCTTTTTTTCCCCTCCCTTTGTTTTTACCTCTGGGGGCACCACCTCCTTTTCTGTGTAGAAACAGTAACTCGGTTTGGCTCCTCCCCTTTCTTGGTCCACTTCCTCCCGGGTGCTTCTGTGTTTATTCCTACTAGCAACTAATGTTGCTGACAGAATCTGTTTTCAGATATTAGCCTAAGCAAAGCCTGATATACTATGAGGCTATGGGCAACATTGGTACATTTTAAATGATTTATGTTATAGAAGGCCATGTTTTATGTAGGCCAGTAGCCTACACAAAATTGGGCACACAATAAGCCACTCTGCGTCTGCCCAGTGTTGCCTAGTTAGTTCGAAGGTCTATCACCCTGACAAGCTGTTGTTCTGAAAATAAATATAGCCTATCTACAATATCTAATGTTATTGTTGTGTGAGTGCTGAAATAGTGTTTATTTTTACTTTTGGCGTTGGGACACTTGGCTAATTCTTCACAACACGATTATATTCACAGATAAACTTCGACGTGACTCACACACGCATCCATCCACATAATAGGCAATCCTTACCTATCTGTGAGGTTTTATCAGATGGAGGAAGTTCGACGACATGACATGGACATGGTTGAAATTGCATCTGATATTTTTGCTGCACATGTTTTGTAGATAGCTGTTGTTGTTTTGTAGATAGCTGTTGTAGTATGTAGGCTACCATTGACATTAGGGTTGAGATATCCAATTAGAGCAGAGTATTCATGTTTTCATGCATTCATGTGTATTAATCGATGTGTTTTTGTGTGTGGGCGCGCGCGTGTGAATGTCTCTGAAAAGCTGTCAGGCAATTAATCAGCCCAAATTACTCACAGGTGTACAGTTATTCCACACAAGCCCAACCTGCTGCATGCAGGTGCCACCCTGGCCACATGCTTTCCTTATCTTATCTACAACAGTTCTATCTTCAAGTTCGTAGCTATTCTTGGTCATTTTAACATTTGTGTTTGCCGCCCCTCCAGAAAACAGTAGCCTACTAATGATTTATAGCCTATTCTATAGGCTATAAATGGGAACACATGAATTAATTGCTTGTTAGCAAGAGTAAATACTCTTGCTAACAAGCAACAAATTCACGTGTTTCCAAAAAGTACATTATATAATAATAATATAGCTACAATGTTAATGCTCATATTTGTTATAGCCTAATTGTACAGGGCATGCATTTCAAAGAAATCTGATATGACATTAATTAGTTGTAGCTTTTGATACATCCCAGAAAAGACAGGAGGAAAAAAAAGAGTCATTTTAAACCTTTGATTTAGCCTTAGAAAATAGTTTATTGATAAATCTTGTTTGTGCGCTACATTTTAATCAGTCAACTAGATCACATTTAATCATGGAAATGAATGGTTCATGTACATGAAATGAAATAAAAATGTGTCACATAAGAGAGAGGTTTTTTCCCTTTCCTTTATCTACAGGCAGATTTTAATCAGTTGTCAAGTGTTTTAGAAATGCTGCTGAGCCTGTTCACATAAACAGTCCATCTATTTCATAATGGCAGATTAATGCTAAGAGAATAACGGATTGTGACTTGCACCCTCATAATCACTAAAACATAATGTAGGCAATTACAAAGTACAAATAGAGCCATGACACATGTTGATGAACTGAAGCTCTTTAAATAGGTTTAGTATAGGCCTAATGGTTGTTGTCAATGGTTGTTTTTTGTTTGTCATGACATCTACCAAAGCTCATTTAATTACATCAAAAACGTACTTACTAATATGCCATTTTGTACACCCTGCTCATGAAATCTCTATCCAAAGCCGTCTATCAAACAGTACTAGACCATGTAAAGACAGCCACCACTCTCCCATGACAATCCTTTGAGACAATGCAGATCTGCACGCTCTCCCCACAACTCTTATCTCTGTTCAGTAACAACTCTATTCACCGTTCAAGATAACCTCCTGAAGTTTGTGGGCAACACAAACGTAAATTGGCTATGAATAAAATAATAGCCTGATAAAATAGCAGATCTACAAGCTCACAATATGTCGCCTGGGAAAATGAGTATGTAAAAATGGAAACATTGCGTTTGTAATGTATGTAATTCAAAGGGAAAACAGTACCATGGTGATCGCACAATGTTTGTTTTGGCAAGGTACTAGAAATATGATGGGAATGTAGTAGATCTTGATGTGCTGTGTTTTTGCTCTACACATTCACTTTAGTGTCTCCTCATTATAATTCTACACGGTCTAATAAAACACATGAGGACTCATTGTAAATTGTCCTTAAAACAACACAAAAATTATACAGTTCAGCAATCAAGTAAGGTTCAATGAGGTTTTGCGTGATGAAATGTCAGACAATCAGGTCTTGTTTACTGTTGTGCGAGAGCATCCATTTTAATCATTGCAACATGCCATGTTGACTTGCAGTAATTAACTTGTTTCCTGACTCCAAGAACTCAGAGTCTGAGAAGTAGTTTCCTCTGCTTTTTTTGTAGGACAAGTGTTGTCCGTTTTTAAATTCAGACAATGACATGAATCAAGAGGCCTTTCACATAATGCTTATAACCACATTAACCTGGGTGTCCCTATTTTGGTCAAGTCATCATAGACGAGGATATTCAAAGAATTAAAATAAATGACTCAAAAATATTTTAAATACAAGACAGTAGTGAAAATTGCAGATCTACACGCTCACCACGCTGATGTGAGCTTGTAGATCGTCTGTTTTTGCTATTCATCGTACGATGAAGTATATAGAGCATAACCACTTAAACCCTATGAAGCTTCTTGACCGGGGTCCCCCAGGCTTCTATACCCGTTTCCCCTCTAAACAGAATCTCTTCGCCAAAAATAGCTGATCTACAAGCTCACGTGTTGCAATGTGACACCTTGTGATCTTATAGATCTTCTATTTTTGTCGAATGTTTGTCCCAAGAAGAATAGGGACACTATAGGGTTTATGTGGTTAAGTGGTTATTAAGGGGTGACTTAAGTTCTGGTGTCGCGAAGAGCCGACCTACAAGCTCACAATGTGTCCAGCACGTTGTGAGCTTGCAGATCGCCTATTGTTGGTGCTCGACAGTGGTGCGCATCTAAATATAAATCAGGTATCAGAATGCCCATTTATCCCCCATGTTGGAAGAAACGATTGCTACTGTATGTGCAAAACAACAATTATGTGTGATATGAGATGTGATATCAACATAAATGTATAAATTGGTGTCTGATTATCTTCAATTCACACTTCAGTGGAACAGTAATGTTTTTCCAATACTCTTTGCAAAAACCACGGTTAAAAATGAAAAACACACGTATTGTGTTTGAAAAACTAAAATTATAGAACTAAAACTTACTCTAAAACTAATGAAAACTAAACTAAGCCTTTTCACAAAATAAAAACTAAATTAGCAAACCTGCTTTAAAAACGATTTAAAACAAAACTGAAATCGAACTCATAAAGTCAAAACAAAATAAAAATAAAAACTATAGAAAAAATGTAAAACTATGATAACCTTTACCAAACCTAGGCATTTTCTTTTGAAAGTGGTTACAGGAAGCCACCCTAGAAGAGAACTAACAGAGGAGAACTAACATTCTATGCCAGGCCTACAGTAAATTACCTTTTTCTCTCTATTACAATAGATGTAATTTAAAAACAAACTTAGTGCAAAGTCTCATTTCAAAATGCCCTATCACCATTTTGGCAATACCTGTTACTTAATTGTTCAATACTGAAAATACACCTGAATACATGTTCTCAAATAAAATAAAAGCACAATTTCTATTCCACACTCAAAGTTTCCATGCCACCAATTAGCTTGTCAGAGCAAGAATCTCATCTGTAAACCCGATCAGGTGTTATGTTTGAAGGTGCAGGTCTGAAACAAACCCCTTTCACACCATAAGCATGCGGCTGCTAGGGTATTTGCAGCTCTTACGGCCGATGCTGGACGACTTCCTGCTGGGACAGCTCCTCACAGAACCTCCCTTTTGCCGCACACTGCCAGGTACACTCTCTGACGCTGCTCCTCTTGGTGACTTCCCTCCCTTCTCCGTGTCCTCCTCCTCCTTTATGTTGGGAAGGTTCTGGCAGGCACAACGGTGCTCCTCCGAAGGCGAATGCCTCTGGCTCGGACAGAACCACTTCATGGAAGCATAGATAAGCTCTACGAAGCTGGACATGGCCGACAGCACCCCTACACCAAAATAGAAGCAGAGGAATACCGTTTTCTCTGCGGGGCGGGAGGTGAAGCAGTCCACAGTGTAGGGGCAGGGGAAGCGACTGCAGGGGAACTGGGCCTCCACCCTGAAGCCATAGAGCCACCACTGTCCCACCAGGACTCCTACTTCAGCCATCAAGCGGAAGGCCACGTTCACCAGGTAGAGCCTCCTCAGATCTCTGTAACCCTGGTTCACCTGGATGAAGCAGGGGCCGATCTTCTGCTTGTTGTGGTGGTGCATGGCATACATGAGGAAAAGCAGGGAGGGTGTGGCGATGAGGACAATGTGGAACACCCAGAAGCGGTACTGGGAAATGGGGAAGGCCTCGTCATAGCACACCTGCTTGCAGCCCGGCTGGAGGGTGTTGCATGCAAACTCTGCCTGCTCGTCCTCAAACAGGTCACTGGCGACGGTGCCCAGGATGAGCATCCTGAAAACCAGCATGAGGAAGAGCCAGAAGCGTCCCAGCAGTGGTGAATGGGCCTGGAGGTTATCGAAGAGACTGCTGAGAAAGCCCCACTCACCCATGATGGTATCACCTGGATCCCTGGGCTGTTTTCCTGGATCTCTGTAGTGTTAATCCACCAGGTGTTTATCAGCGTCAAGTCATCGCCTCCTGCACCTTAATTCATTTTCAAATCAAATCTACATTATGAGTCAGAGGGACAGTGTCTGTAGTCCAAGGAATATTACGACCGAAACAAATGGATTTGCAGGTCAACGGCTTGTCTTTAATTGTTTTGTGACAGGTCAAAGGCTGGTTCTCAATTGTTTTATGTGAAGAAAATGGAGGGAAGTCCTGAAAGAAGAAAAGATCAAAGTGAAAATGATGATACAACAAGGAGTCACTTGATTGAAGCAACACAACCTAATAAATACTGAGGGCAATAACCTTAAATCTGAAATAGTTTCTCTTTCTTTCTCCACTTTAACTTGATCTATTTCTAGGGACAAAATAATTAATGAGAATGTAGTAAAAAAAAGACGAGAGGTGGGCTGTGTGGCGGCCATAGCTGAATGTGTAGAGAGCCCACCTGGGAAGCTGAAGGTCCCCGGTTTGATTCCTTGGCAATGTGTCGAGGTATCCCTGAGCAAAACACTTGACCCCTAACTGCTCACTTGAAAAGCACTTAACTGGGTTTAGCTGAAAACAGAATGAAATAGGTCTAATCATTATGATTATGGACAATACCTTACCAGAAATGTCAGTGGTTTATTTCAAACAATTCAAACAATTTAAAAAAGAGCATTCTTATTGATTATAGAACAAAGCTTCTATTTCAGCACGCTAACTTTTCATGAAGACAAATGCTGTAGTTTTTCTATTAGCTTGGAATCCCAACCGATGTCATGGTAGGCAGGTTTCTGAACTATCCAAAGCCCATCTCTGAGACAGAGCAAGTAGACGGAAATGGTGCCATCATATGAGCATTCGTGAGGACCAATTATATGAAGATAAGGTTGAAAATGTGCAACCTTTAAGTGCTCCTTTAAATATGAAATAAAGTTTCACTGTCTTTCTGAACTTGAACACAAGCAATCTATTTCTGTGTACTACATACAGTATAAACTTGAACTTTCTTTTTACATACCATGTAGTGATTCAGTCCCAAGTCCTGATTGGTAATCTCTGCTAAAACATCTCTAGCTCATGGGGTATGTTATAGAGACGGCATGTGATTTCAAAGCGAGAGCACAAAGAATTTGATGGAGAACAAGATAGTAACACGGTAACACCTGAAAAAAACATTGCTTAATGTCTGAGATTATAAAATGTGACCTGCTCACATTTGATCAACACTGTAAAAACATGATCGCAAAAGTTGCATCCACTCTATAGCTCAACAAGTTGATACTTGATACTAAGCCTATTATATTAGTGGTGGATAGTGGTTCAACCAGCCTGCTGAGCTACTTAACACTCAGACTCACACACCACTGAGTCATCAGTGGCACATTTTTTAAAACATATTCAGGCCGTGGATATTGTATGTACCTTATGAAATCAAAAGTAAGCAAAAAGAAAGTAGCCTACCTCCACATTGTATTATTCCACAGTTCGATAACAAGATCTATGCCAGCTTGCTTGACTTATCCTCATAGTTCACTACAAAAGGCCACAGGGTTTACGGCTCAGTAATGATTTATAGGGCGGAGGCGGGTCAGGAAATTCCTGTTAAGTTCCTAATCGGCGGCTATCAAGGGTTCCAAACAGAACTCAAGTTTACTTTAGACGAGCAAGCTCTTGATGAGCACTTGAAAGAGCTTCCCTAATGACAGGAAGGATCTCAATCATAAGCTGTACATGCAAGAAGACCAATCTTCAAGACCACAAGGTCCAACACAGGAACACTCCAGCATGAAATAAAATCACAAACACAAGTGTAGACCACACAATTAAAAAAAAAGTTGCGAGTTGTATTAATGAGGGAAACGTTCAATAATATCCAAACTGGTTTAATTGCCTCCCAGCTAAGAATTGATACTCAGCCAGTTAATTTCCTCATGCCAAACCTACTGTAAATGTTTTGTTCTGTCTCATGCTCAAATCTGCTTGATTAGTCTATATTGTTTTGATAAAATCCAAGAAAAAGAACCGTTCTTTCGTTCTCAAAACAGGACAAGTCAAATATGCCAATATGGGTTCTTGAAGAGCCATTTGACCTAAAACATCTTTAATCCTAATAAGAGTCTTACTTACTCAGATTGTGCTTCCCAAATGACAAGCTCACCGTTTCATTTGAAACACTCAGCATTGGCATAAAGCTCCTCCCCAAGACATCTCATTTAAATAAAAGGACACACCCATTTCTATTGCAGCAGTGCATAGTACAGGTCTAATTGACACAATATCATGCCAGCACACAAGCAAAGAACAGTAGGTAGCTCAGAATAATGATCACAGCACAAAGAAAATGTAATATCAAACTTTATTTGGCAAAAAGGTATAAAACAAACAGCCATTCAAGTATTTACATTAAAAGACAAGACAAGAGAGAAATGGGAAATGCAACATTTCTAAGAAAGAAACAGGAAATGCAGCATTTCTAAGAGAACACATGAAATGAAACATTTATAAAACATTTATAAAAGGGAAACATGAAATACATTTCTACCGTAACAAGTTGTATTTTTAACCAGTCTATATTCTTTTTCTTCTTATAACCGATTTATTAATTTGGTTTATACTTAGTCTGTTGTTAATCTTAACCATCCTCAAATAAGAACGATTGTACATGTGCTTTATGTTTTAGAGGCCATTAACTAAATGGAATGTGATTGCAAGAAAAGTTTCAAAGCTAAACATACAAACTGACCACATTGGGTCTTAAAGTTAGTTTATCAACTTAGTCACTGTAGTCATCACTGTCCGAGTCCACGGCGTATGCGACAGGTTTCTTGGCACGGGACGGCTTTTCCCTCTGTGCTACAGGAGCCTTAGTTTCCTCGTCTGAAATTTGGAAGCTGTCATCCTCATCCCACTTCTTGGTTTTCTTTAAGGACACAAGGAGACGCACATGTTATTAAAATATGTATTTATCAAATAAAAACTATCATACAGCCCTGAAAGCTGTGCTTGTCATCATACAATTAGACACTCTGCGAGAGGAAACCAAAAACTGCCTGGCCAAGTAAAACACCCAAAACAATCCTCTGTCAACAAACCACAAGTGTAACATCTAAAGTCACTTAACTGACCTTGGAGGCAGCTGTGGTTGTTTTGCCCTTGAGACGGGCCATGAGATTGCCTGAGCTGCTGTCACTATCGTCACTGTCGTCTTCCACAGCCTTCCTTTTGAGGGCAGGCTTCTGCTTGGCTGCTGGGGCTTTAGCCTCTCCCTCAGAGTCACTGGAATCAAACGAAGCGATCGTCTTGGTGGCTTTATTGACAATAGGCTTCTTCTTAGCCTCTCCCTCAGAGTCGCTGGAGTCAAACGAAGCAATCGTCTTGGTGGCTTTCTTGGCAATAGGCTTTGATTTCTTCTTTGCCTCTCCCTCAGAGTCGCTGGAGTCAAACTTAGCAGCCGACGTCTTAGCAACTTTCTTGGCAACAGGCTTTGGTTTGGATAGCGCATCTAGAATGGACGGTTGCTTGGCATCTGGGGAGAAATTAGTTTTAAAGTTTATGTATAAATGAACAGTACACATTGTAGTTAAAATAAATGATTGCAGATAGTTAGGACTATGCCTCACTATGATGACTACACAAAACTAGAGCCAAGCCAGTTCACAGCTACAAAGCTTTGTTTGTTGGACTTAGAACCCAAATACCTAAATCTGGTTCGGCTTTTAGCATAAATTATTTGTTTTTTATTCATACCACAATCAGTGTGGAGTATAAAGTGGAAGTCAGAGTTCATGCACTTTAACCTATTTGGAGCCGCATTTGAGTCAGTGTGGTCCATAATTATGTGCCATATTTGGGCAGACCCAAGCAGACCTGCCATCTTTTTAGATTTTTTTGGGGGGCTTTTCAGCCTTTACTTGCTAGTTTACAGGGAACAAGGAGAGAGATGGGGGGGGGAGACATGCAGTAAAGATTGTCGGGCTCGGAACTCAAACCCGCGATGGGCTACTTTAGAGCCTAGGTGCCTGGACTGCTAGGCCAGCTTCTTTTAAAAATTCTAATAAACCAAATCAAAAGATGAAGCTTCAAAAGATGACGCTATAATGCAATTTGAATATCGTGGAAAAGTTTGTTTTCTTCCGTAATAAAATAAAATTCTATATAATTCATATATTGTAGATTCATTGCGCATAAAGTGAAATATTTAAAATGTATTCAAAATGTGCTCTAAATTATCCTGATAGATGGCTGTGTTGACTCTGGACTATATTTTGAGATATGGATTTTAAGATTTACATGAGCTGTAGGCCATTTTGAGATATGGATTTTAGATTTCCATGAGCTGTAGGCCATAATCAGCAAGATTAAAACAAAAAAATGTTTTATATTTCACTTTATGCACCATGAATCTAGAATATATGAAAGTTAAAAAAACAAAAAACTTTGAATATAATGGAAAGGGTTAATTTTCTTCCGTAACATAATTCAAAGTTTTTGAAGGATCTGTATGCGGTAACAGTCTTAAGCATCTGATGAGGGAAGAGTATGAGGAAGGCCAGGTAACATGTAAAAGGTCAGGGAAATCAATTACAGATTTTACTACTACAAACTGTGACAATGATTATTGGTAACAGCATTTAATCAAATAATGATATCAAGGTGTGATTGCACACACACCAATTCTTTATAATACTAGTCCATACCCAGGGATGTGTGCAATCCACACATACATATACACACAATAAATATTGGAATAACCGCACAGTCCTACCTGCAGACTTCTTTTTGGGAACAGCTGGTTTCTTGGTGGCAGCAGCAGGTTTCTTGGGTACCGACTCTTTGGCCTTTGGTGCTGCCTTGGGCTTAGCCGGGGGCTTCATGTCAGGTCCCTCATCAGACTGGGCTGGGGAGTAAACAAAAACACCACATTAGTCAAGTTTCAAGCCCCAACAATTCTCATACTCCGCTTCATAGGGCATCATATGAAAAAAAATACTTACAGCTGGATTTTCCCGTTTTGCTCGTCACCCCTTTGTTCCTGTGCAAAAAAGTCAGACTGAGGATTAACTCCTTAATTAACTTTTATAACCACTTAACCACCGAGCTATTTACCACCATTTTCTTTTTCTAAATTACTGTCTGCATTTCAAAAATGTCACAATGCATTGTGAGCTTGTAGATCAGCCATTATTGAAATAAGTTTGAAAATGTTCACATTTCTTTCCCCAAGCCTATAAGGACATTGCCAAAAGTGGGATGCCAGGGTTAAGGTGATTAAGTTAAGTTTCTCCAGGACTATAAGACTATAGAACATTGCTGACATCATGGACAAATACATGTGGAAGCTATTAACCTTTGACCTCACTGCTGTAGACTCGGACAAAATACAGAATACACCCTCCATAAACAAGGGACTGCTGCATATTAGTCTCCGGTGCAAACTCTGCTCCCCATCATATGTTGTAGCCTCGTGTTCACACTTACGTGGCCGTGGGGGCTTTAGGTGCTGGGGAGGGGGAGGCCATTTCGCTGTCTGACATGTCGCTGGCATCCACTGCGAAGCTGTCGTCACTGATGACAACTTTCCTTTGTGGGGCTTTGGCCTCCACAAAGTCATCGTCCTCATCCTCGCTGCTGGACATGCTGTACTTGATATTGCCTTTGTGGAGCAGGTAACAGTGGTTGCGTTAATGTTTTCTGTCTGCTTGTCATGGGTGATTCTGATTTTGAGTCATCTCACAATCGTTCAACATTGATTAGGCTGACTTTTCCCTAAAGTTAACCAGACATCAAGAAAAGTTACCCTAATCAGACACCAAATCATCAATTTAACAATTCAGGAATGGATCTCATTTTGGCAATTAAAAAGATTGCAATGAATCTGCCCTTGCATTGTTGAAATACATCCTAACAATATAAACAATTTAATTAACTGATGCGCATATCTTCAATAAAATAGATGTAGATTATAGTACTAAATATTTGCCTTGTACCAGTTTGCAGTTATGACACCATGTTTGGATAAGTTTGTGCTGGCAGTTGGCATCTTATACAGAAGGTCTATTCAAAAGCATGGCAACACCCTCAACAACAAGGTCATCATGCAATGTTAGTCAATTTCAGAGGAAATATTTGCATACTGCATGAGAAAGTAAAGTAGAGTAGCAAGGCAAGAAATGATAACTACAGATTGTTTTGTTACAGGGCCACTACTACAATTGATCAATTTACTGACATAGGATATGCAATCATCAAAAAAAAGATCACCATGATTTGTCAGTAATCACAATGTCAAGCACAAACAGAAGGTAAGGAGTTCAGGAAATGAGACTCAGTGTTTATGTTTCAATGCCCTGACATGCTTGATGTGATTATCTTTAACCAGCAGCTTAGATAAGGTCACTGACGGCCCCAACAAGTCACGATTTTCATTACATTTTGGGTTGCCCCAGAGATGATATTGAAATATTCACATAAATAAACACTTCCTCATGAAACCTAGCATCCCCATTCATAATCATAAGTAGGCACACATTACACTTAAATAGGTGAACATTCTGCAAAAATAGGCGATCTAAAGCTCATAATGCGATGTTTGCGATGTGTTGTGAGCTTGTAGATTGACTATTTTTGCAGAAGAGATTTGGTGTAGCGCGGGCAAAGTATGGAACCAAGTATAGACCCTGGGGGACCCATTTCAAAGGAAGTATATCGGTTTAAGTACTTAAGCTAGGTGATCAATTGAGGATGACACCGTGTGTGAGTACTGCAAAATGTCGGCAAAAAGAAACCCTCATGTGAGGGTGGGCTATATCCTGGGATAGGGTATAGCTCGATTTGGATGGGGCGCACTGTGAGGTTGGTGTGCGACGGCGCATAAATTAAGACTTATGTTAATTGTCTCACCTTTGGTTTTGCGTTCGACCTTGGCCCTGGGCACCACCACATCATCTGTCTCCATCTCGATGTCTGATCCAGACTCAGACGGGGAGGTTTTCATGGTCTTCTGTTCCTTAGGCTTGAACTGCAGGGTGGTTTGCTTGCCCGTCTTCGATCCTCCTGGAGAAACTGGTACACAAGTAGTAACAAGAAACCTTAAATAAAACGAACTTAACACTGGGTGCCAGCATTTTTTCATAACAACTTACGTTGGGTGCCAGCATTCTCCCCATTGACTGCGCTTTGCTGTTTAAAGCTCTAGACTCCACGACAAGCAAATCCACGTAAAAAAAAGAATCCATTCATGTTGAGCGAGGACCCTGGCTACAGCCTGGAACCATAACATTTCCCTCGCGAGTTACAACGTGGGGGGGGGGTCGTGCATGACCGGTTTTCACCACAGGAAACGGATTCGGATATATAGGCGTTTTAAAGAAGGAAATAAACAGGAAGCGGATGGAAGCCATATTTTTGTTTCCGGTGATCTATCTGGCCCTTCCTTCTCAAGATCACAATGGGTACTCCCAGAGCTACTCTAGCCCCGCCCGTGCGGAGAAAAACGAAAAAAACAAAAAGACTGAAATCACAGTCCAGATCGTGAACGGCACCAGAGCGCCACTATGTAAACACACGGTTCAGACTGTGATCGGCACCCGATGTGTTAATATCAATTCAAATAGGTGGGAAGAAAAATATAAATTCAAATAGTTGAGAAGAAAAACAATTGGAAAACTGGTCAGGGTATGCAACTAAGCCATATTGTGGTGCAATTTAATTACTGTATGTTATTTGTATCCATTTATCATCTAACCCTATATGACGATTTATCTGTCAATCATTTTAACCACCGTCAACCGGGTGTCCCTATTTTAGGCATGACAAAGTTTCCCCACCTCAACTGTTCAAAAAATAATGAACACCATGATGTCGATTAAAAAATCACACCCTGTGTGAAGGTAGCGGCGCCTTTGAATACATTATGTCATCGATATGTGTTTATAATGTGTTTATAGCCATGTGTCATGTGAAGCTTGACCAATCACTTTGTTGACGGGTCTGACCAATCAGAGCGTCGACGACAGATAAAGTTAAATTGAGGATCTAACTTTAAATAACTTACCTAGAAGGAGACTTTAGCCAAATAAAAATATATACAAAAAAAAACATGAGGAAATAAAAAATAAACCTTGACATCATAGTGATGTCATGAATAGTCCCCTTGCCTGACAAATCACAACCTTGACGGACCTGACCAATCAGAACCTTGACGGGCCTGATCAATCAGAACCTCGACGGGCCTGACCAATCAGAACCTTAACGGACTCTTGGATTCTCGATCGTCTCTATCAAACCATTCTGTCATAACGGATGACTGGGTCCCGAACTCAGACTTTCTATACATTCACCCTTCATCTGTTCTTGTATCTTTCTCTTTCTATTCGTCATATTAACTTTAAATAACTTACCTAGACGGAGACTTTAGCCAAATGAATAATAAGATGAAGTCATTGTCATCGTTTATATAGACATCGAATTCTATATTCATGACATCATAGTGATGTCATGAATAGTGACCAATCACAACTTTGGCGCACCTGACCAATCAGAACGTTGACGCACCTGACCAATCAGAACGTTGACGCACCTGACCAATCAGAACGTTGGCGCACCTGACCAATCAGAACGTTGACGCAAAAGCCAGGCATAGAGGGCTAATATCCGCTCTATACCTAAAGGTATAGAGCGGCTAGCGCCGCTAAAAAAACAAAAAAAACAAGTGACACTGTTTAATACAACAGCATCTGTCTACTGGCTATATCACCTTTCTCCTTAGTGCCGGCCTTGGTCTTCTTTTTCAGCCGTTCTGCCAGACCTAACCCCTCGTTCTCGCCATCTTCTCCAAACTCCATCTTCATCACTACATCCTCGCTCTGAAAATATGAGAAATGTATCAAATACAGTGCCATGAAAAAGTAATTGCCCCCTTCTTGATTTCTTGTGTGCGTATTTGTCACACTTAAATATTTCAGATAAAAAATAACAAATTTAGACAAAGATAATCTGAGTAAAACGAATATTGGCCCACTCTTCATTGCAGAATTGCTTTAATTAAGCCACATTGGAGAGTTTGAACTGCCTGTTTAAGGCCATTGGGCATTCACATTTAAGTGTGAATGCAGAACATTTTGAAATCAGGAAGCGGGCAATACTTTTTCACAGCACCTGTAGTTACAAAATAAACAGAAATAATCCAGTGAAGTAACAAGCCTTCCAATACAGTAATAAAAAAAAGGCGCTTGAGCAAATGACACACACCTTGACTTTCTTTTGGCGCCCTTTGGGGCCCTCTCCTTTCTTGACAGCAGCCTTCCGGACGGCTTCATCCTTCATGGCGCTGGTAATGCGCGGGATAACACGGCGACCCTGTGGTGTGGGCAGGTACTCTTGCTTCACCTTCGCCGTTTTCCCCTTGCCGCCCTTACCCTTGGCTGCGGGCATGACAGCGTCCAACTTTTCCTGCGCCTCCAGACGCTACATAGAAGAGCAAGACAAGTAAATTACAGGAACCCGGTTAATGTCAGATGCAACAGGAGGGACTTGTGATTGACAACATGGATTTTTTTGTGGTCAAGTGATTCAAGGTGTACTCTTCGGTGGTGCTTGGATCATTCAGTTTGCAGAGCAGCGCCCTGATCTGCTGATAGCTAACAATTTGTTGCTGCTGTGTACAGTAGATTCGCAGTTTTTTTTATTATTATTAATCGCAGACACGTGTATCGTGTGCTGGTTTAACAGCTCTTGTAGAGAAGAATTATGCATCGGTGGCATCTTCCCGGGATCAAAACCTACCTAAAGAATAGTGACAAAAGGCACTCTACAAGCTACCGATGAGTCGTGTTGCAATGCATTGTGAGCTTCTAGAGCTGCAATTTTCACTTTTTGGAAATTCTTTAGAATTTTCTTTTAAAATAATGGAAGTTGTAGCCAATGTAAAGAAAGATGGATATTTACCCATACAAATGGGTTCCGGTCTATTGCGTTTAAGAGCAATAGGTACAAGTCAGTTACCTCCAATTCCTCGGTGAAAGCTGCCAGGTCCGCCTTCCACAGTTCTTTAGGACTCTTGATCTTTAGGACATTCAGCTCGGTCATCTGCAGGACAAGGATTTGAGCAGACAGGAAAAGGAGCCATTACACACTGAAACATCAATGAACCACCCTATTCAGCTGACCATGCAGATTAAATGACAAGCACAAAATAATAAATGACATTTTGTCAACGGAAATCAGCCAAATGAACATGTCTTCATCGAAAATAGCAGGTCTACATGCTTACAATGTATGCAACGCATTGTGAACATGTGGATCTGCTATTTTAGCAGAATGTTCGCCTATTTTTTTATTTGGGAAAGTTATAAGTACATAGTTACAGGTGTACATTTGTGTTCCCTTTTTTAGCTTTTCCCCCCCTTTATCTCTGTAGACATGGAGAAATAATAAAACATAATTAATAATAATAAGAAAAAAAGAAACAAACGACTGAGCAACAATAGCAAAGTGATAAGCAGTATCCGTGCGTGTCGTTCTTTGGGTAAATGTTTTCCTATTATGACCTGCTCAGAACAGTCATTTCAATGAAGGTCACTGTTAATCACCTTGGCGTCCCTCTGCTTACACAGCTCCTCTTTCTTTTCTTTGGTGAGGTACCACATGGGCATGTTCAGCAGGTAGTTGTAGTCCGGGGCATTCTTGTCTTCCTGCTGCTTCTCCTCATCTTCCTCACCATCGTCCACTTCATCCTGCATATTTTGAGTGGGAAAATAATAAAATAAACATTTAATTAAGATTCTGATTTATTTTCGTTCTACTAGAAGCTGGTATTCAACCACTTAAACCCTATATACTTTGATGGTGTCCCCCAGGGTTTTGCTCCTCCTTTCTTCCCTCTACACCAGGGGTGTCAAAAGTCATTTTGGGGTGCGGGCCACATTGGTCAAAAGGGGACTTGATGTGGGCCGCAACCAGTTGCAGACGCACATGCGCTCGCATTCAGTTATACAACATGGTTTTTCAGTCACTGCTACAGTACAGTGGGTGACCATTGACTTTGTCGTTTTTTTTCATTCTTCTCATGCGTTTCATGCAGGGCATGTATGATTTCCACTCTGTGCCACTAGGGGCAGCAGCGGTCTACTGCCTACAGCTGCCTACAGCCCACAGCAGACAGCAAGAATATATTTGTTACTAGTTACTGTATATCCTCTCCAAACTGTACATACATTACTTTACACTTTTGTATTATGTTTTGACACTTGCTTTGGAAAATGTAAACGTATGTTTTATCATGCCAATAGCTCATTTGAATAGCAAAATTGTTTGTTTTGGGGTTTTTAGGCACTGTTTTTCCTAGAAAGACAGAGAAAGATCCTGTCTGTTGCTTACAGTACAAGATGTGACATTTATATTAAGCAAAATATTAAGCAAATAAAGTTATATAGCATGATGCTGCGCTTAACATTAGTTTAATTGTAACGTCTTAATTGATAAAACGAGACGGGAAAATAAACGTATTTTTTTCTCTTGCCAATAGCTCATTTGAATTGACAAATTGTATTTCTGTGGTGGTGGTTCAGTGGCACTATATATATATATATATATATATATATATATATATATATATATATATATATATATATATATATATATATATATATATATATATATATATATATATATATATATATATATATATATATAATATATACTGGGGTATACGTTCTGTGCTTTCTGTGTGTGCACTTATGCCGTGTGTCTCTTTCTTTGAGCGGGGGGGGGGTCTATCAAGGCAGGCTATTTGTTCAGATGCAATTTCAGCGTGGCTATTAAATAGGCAAAAAAAAAGCTGATCTACAAGCTCACAAAGAGTCGCGATGCAACTCTATTTTCTAACATTTTAGTCTATTTTTGACGGAGAGAGAGAGAGAGAGAGAGAGAGAGAGAGAGAGAGAGAGAGAGAGAGAGAGAGAGAGAGAGATAATATAGGCCTTATATACTTTAGGTACTCGTAACAGAGTAGGCTACTTCTACATTGCAGTATTGATATTTTTACTTAAGTAAACTGCAAACCAAAAAACTCTTCAACGACATGTGCTCCTTGTCCAGTCTATTCATCGCTAAACCGGTTATGTTAATTATCCCTCTCTCTCTCTATACAAAGACAAAGTCTCTTTTTTTATCCAGATGCGCTCTCTCTCTCTCTGTACAAAGACAAGGTCTCTCAGAGAGAGAGAGAGAGATGCATCAAAGTAGGGGTTCTCAATCTTTTTCAGGCCATGACCCCCCAAAATAACCATATTGGGGACCCCCATTTTGCGTGTGCGGCTTTCATCATCAATTTTAAAAATAAAGATGATCGGATCATCTGTGAAGCATTTTATGAACATTGAACCTCATAATAACATCACTCCGTTCGCGACTGCATACAGAACGTGTGTCGGCTCTGATGTTTATTAGACAGCATGGACCTCCGCTCATGGACCTCCGCTCAGGTCCTGGAATCCAGAGCATTATGTCAAGACTTGGCTGCGAGCACATCGCACGGCAGAAAGCACAAAAACCAAAGTGGCACAGCCTGTCATGTCAGATAACCCCGACCCATTTTGGCAGTTTTATAAGACAGGGGTTATTGGCGTCTTTTTGGTTTGTTTTATTTTATTTCCTCGTTTACACTTATTTCCTCCTCAATATTGTTTAAGAATTAATGTGCTATCCATGACATGCTGTCACCAACCAGTTCACTGTCTGTTATTTAATGATGGCTAAATGTTTACAATTTCTTCTGTCCAAACAATGAAAAGCACTAAGAAAAGGCAAGTGAGTCTCTCTTTAATTAAGCATGATGAGCCATGTGTTTTCCACAAAACAATTGAATATCATTGAATATAATTGCACCCTTGTCATACTACTATGTTATTATAGCTTTCAGTTGGCCACCACAGGCACAGACAGTGCGTTTATAGCGCAGCGCGGCCTGGCGCAGCGCAGCGGAGTGGTTGCGTGCGGGGGGTCGGGGGGCTTTCGTGGGAGGGGGGGACGGGTGGATCAGAGCTTAACCCTAAAACCGAAATAAAGTAACAACAAAAAAAACTCCAATCCGCTCAAGAACCGCGCTCCCCCACTTCCAAAATTAGCACTAGCCTACAACACTGGCCCAGTCTCTTGCCAAACCGGTTATGTTAATGATATTCAGCCTATTCCAAATAAGCCAAGTGAGGAACTCTGCTATCAGGTTCCCCCTCCCCCCTACAGTACCCGGCTCTGTGATACAAATTCAGAGCGGCCAATTTTGATATTTTTAATGCGCCTACATGACGTTAGAGGGATGGGCAGAAATGGTGGCCAGTGGTTTTCAACCTTATTCCCATCAGGACCCCCAAATTGACACATATTAGCCCAGGGACCCCCATTTGAAAAGATATGCCAGGGACTCAACCATTTAGATTTCTTGGGCGTCCCAATCTACACTGTATCATCATCAGTGTTCATTTAACTCTGAGAGTGTACAAATGGAACCAAATGGACCCTGACGGGTCCATTTGGTTCCATTTGTACATTAAGAGTTACAGACACATAAGGGTCAATTTGGTTGCTAACTATTAATTTGGCTGGGGACCCCCTGGAACCCCCTCAAGGACCACTGGTGGTCCCCGGACCACTGGTTGAAAACCTCTGGTGTAGGCTATTTTCAACTGTTAATGGGTTTTTCTTTATTCACAAATGAATTCTACTTTGTTGTAACAGTGTCCCATAGCCGATCTACAAGCTCACAAAGTGTTGCATCATGATTTGAATTCCGACTGAAAACGCCACCCTTGCGTCTCCGTGTGTACAACCAAATACGTACGCATCTTTCCTGCACCGATGACGCTTGGGGCTTTTACAGCGCTGCTCCTACACTACCACCGTCAGCAACAAGTGGACATGGAGTAAATGTACTTAGTTACTTTCCGCTTAGTTACTTTCACGTGCATATAAATGAGCCACGCGGTCTTATAAGAATGAAAACAAACGCCTCGCTGTTGGCCATGGATCACATGACGGTCGTCTGTTACGGTCATGGATGAACTCAAAATGTTACTTGAGTTCAATCAAAGTAAAAGTACAAACGTATTGGCAAATATACTGAAAGTACTGAAATGTTTGAAAATAGCTGATCTACAAGCTCACAATGCGTCGCAATGCGTTGTGAGCTTGTAGATCGGCCATTTTCAAATAGACTATGTGAAATAGGGCAAATAATGTATGTTTTATAATGTAATGATTTATATCTGCAAAGTAACTAGTAACTAAAGCGTTCAAATAATGGTAGTGGAGTAAAAGTACAATATTTTCCTCTGAGATGTAGTGGAGTAGAAGTAAAGTAAAAATAACAGGTCAGCATGCTCATAGCGTGGGATTCGAACCCGGGTCGTAAAATCACCGGATAATAGTTTTAACCGCTACACTAACTGGACTATTTTATTTACAGAGGAAAGAGGTAGAATCCTACTATACAGAAATTGATGCGAGAAAAAAAAAACATATAAGACGTCTGTCTGTCTGTCTCTCTCCATGGACTTTTGAGACAGACAGACAGACAGACAGACAGACAGACAGAAACCAATGTGTGTCTGAACATTTCTAAAATGACAGAGATGCGTTCCTGACTGCCCGACGCTGAACAGAAAACCCAATTTAAACGCTCTAAGCACACGTAATTATTGCTAGTTATTATTATTATTATTAATAATAATATAAGACATCTATCTGTCTGTCTGTCTGTCTGTCTGTCTGTCTGTCTGTCTGTCTGTCTGTCTGTCTGTCTGTCTGTATGTCTGTCTGTCTGTCTGTCTGTCTGTCTCTGTCTGTCTCTCTGTCACAAAAAAAGTGACTCCAAAGCGGCACCTTGTGGTAGTATTTGGAACTTAAATTTACTGCAAAGCGGGTGAGGCAAATGAGTGAAGTGATTCTCTTATGAAAAGCGACAAAGTCAATGGTCACCCACTGTATATCACCTTTTTTTTCTTTTTTTCTGAAGAATAGCTACTTAAATTATTAACACTACTAGACCATACCCGGTCGGCGCAGCGCATCCGTGGGGGGATATGCGCACATGATCTGGCAACCCGGGAGGCAGTTCGTCCCATAGCTGGGCAGGTCCGTAACCATGGCGACATTGTTTGACACATAAACGCTAATAAGAAGCTGAGATTTTATGAAAGTGCAAAACGGGCTTCACAGTTGCGTTCAGATGGTAATGGTCAATGGCTGTGTGCAAAATCAGAGCAATTGCTCCAGCCACTGAGGAGAACCGGGTAGCTTCACGTACTCACCTACTCACCACTACAGACAGAAGTTACTAGAATTATAGTAGGATAAACAATGCATAAACAATGCAATTTGTAAGGAGCCACAATAAACCATTTTAAGCAGAATAGTTCAATTTGAAGTTAAACAATACCTGGTAATGTGTGTGGCAATTATGTGGTTATGGTAATGCTTACCATCTCTTAACACATCGGGTGCCAAACACGGTAAAACGTGTTTTCAGAGTGTAGCGCATAGGTGCCGAACACGGTAAAAAACGTGTTATCAATCTTTGTTTTTTTCCAACAAGGGGGGGCTAGCGCAGCTCTGGAATCACCCACGGTGACTTTGAGAAGCAAGGGACAGATGGATCACCGTGCCAAAAAACATGGCTCCCGTCCACTCCCGTTCTCCTTGATGAAAACCTCTGCATCTGCAGCTCCGAAACTTTTTACATTGGGGAAAACGAGTCATTTTCAATGGGCGATTACTCCGTAATGGCGACTTGCGTGAGAGAGGTTATTGTTCCAGGCGTTAGCCAGGACCATCGATCATCGTGCACACATCCATTGTTCACGTGTGGGTGCTTGCGGTTGAGTCCACAGCTATAAACAGCACAGCGTTACAAACGGTGAGAACTCTGGCACTCAAAGTAATCTGTTTTAATAAAACGCTGGCACCCGATGTGTTAAGCCATGTTTTTTACTATAGTGCCAGAATTTTTCCAGCAAAATAATTAGATTTAAAGAACAGTGGTGTAAAGTAACTAAGTACATTTACTCAAGTACTGTTCTTAAGTAAAGATTTGAGGTATTTTTACTTTACTCCACTACATCTCAGAGGCAAAGCTCTTCGACCAAAACGTGTCACAAGCTTGTTGAGCTGCTATTTTCACCACATCACCAGAATATTTATGCAAGGTTCATGTGGTTGACATACCGCATTCTTAATTAGCCAACCCCCCCCCCCCCCAACACCCACCTTTTCTTGGCTGTCTTTCCAAGCCTTGACCGGGTCTGAGTCGTAGCCCATCTCCTGCAGCATGCGGATCAGCTCCTTCTTTGGCTTGTTCTCTGGAGGCGCAAAGAGGATTTAATTTCACATTGCAGAATTTGCAACAAACAAACCAAACGTATGCATTCATAAATGAAAAGGCCATTTGATTTTGATTTCTTTCTTGCCTTGCAAGAAGGTCATCATCTGTGGTGGAATTGTATTACAAATTCAGGGCTTTGTCAATGAGGAAATTTGTTTGTGGCAGCACAACTTCAGCATACCCGGGTACAAACACGGGTAAATCGCGTACAATGACCACAGGGGTGAGTGTGGGGAAAAGGCTGCACTAAGGAAGAACTAAACTTCATTCTATGAAAATTTTACCTGGTATTGCTGGAGCCTTCATAAACAAATGTACAGGTGGCATGCCGCTACTCACCAATGACCAGGGTGCCTTCAACCTTCTCCAGGATGAAGCGTGCCTGGTTAGTGAGCTTTGCACTCTCTGCCCCCAACATGCCCAGCAGCCATTCCTTCCTGAGCCCATAGTACTTCATCCTAAGTTCGTAGAAGGACTTCATGATCTCGGACACCGAGTCGTACTTCTTCAGGCTGGCAACGTGATCGAACAGCACCTAAAGGGGATAGCAGGAGGTGCTTGTTGGAAAATAATTGTTGCTGTCGGCAGAAACCTTGTATCTCCATATTTTATAATTATATTATATTTTTACCCCCCCCCCCCCCCCCCCATACATTACTGTCCTATTTTATACTTTGTTTTTGACAGCGTCACCAAAAGTTGCAAAAACGACCTGATCTACAAGCTCACAATGAGTCGCATCACATACACAAAAATATATGTTGAAGATTTTCATCTACAATGACATGCCCAAAATAGGGATGCTAGATTAAAGTGGTTAAGTCTCTGTGGATTTTATGAATATTTAACCAATGAATAGAATCAACTAGGGCTTGTGACTAAATAACTACATTGGAGCAGTTATTAAGTTACTACGCATAAAATAAGGCGTGCTTCAGATAGTCGTTACCATGGAGTTGCAGGTGAGCGGGCTCTGCAGTTTGAAGACCTTATGGAGGCCAGCAGCCTCCGCCTCCATCAACTTCTCCTCCGTCATCTTGATCACAAACCGCACAGTTGTGTCAGTGTGGTACTCCCTGTAGTCCGTGATCAAGGCGGGAATCTTCTCTGTGCCGTTCAACATGGGCTCCAACACATTCTCCTTGTAGTTCTAGAAAGCAGATGAGAAGACCAAAATGGCAGCGGAATAAGGACAGATATAAGTATTTGGTTGTACTGATGAACGCAGCCAAATCAAATGCATTTATTAATATAGGGACAATAGTGAGGGGCCCAAGGGCAGTCTAACCTGAGTCCATGTTTTGACCGGCAATTCAGAGATTTCGATGGTAGTCGAATCGATGATGGCCACTTCTCCATTGTTCATGTAATGGTTCTCATTCAAATGATCAATGGTCCCCTTGAAACCCTTGTAGTTGGGAAGCTGCAGGGAGGAGAGCAAAGCAAATACTTACTGTCTAGGTCTTTCTGGTGGTACCTTAAATATAACAAATTGATAAGGGACTCCAGTTGTGCAAGGAAGCAAGTGCAATGGTTTCCTTAAATAATCATTTACTTTTCGAGTACTGTAGCGGCAGAGGAATATCTTGGTGACATAATGACAAACGGGATCTCACATCAAGTGCGATGTGACAGGGCAATAGGATGTAATGCCCTACAAAGGAGTAGTGGAAATGAGAACATCTCCTGGCCTGCCAACGTAGTGTATTATTTTGTATCATTTGATCATTTTCTTTAAAAAAAAAATGAGTTACCGCCATTTGTCTTAAACGGGTAGTACACCCATTTCCCTCTATCGATCATTAGTGCTAGATGGCAATAAGTCTAGGAACAGAAGTTTAGGTAGGGTTTGGTTAACATTAGGGTAAGGCTCTGTCCTGGGGGGGTCTAGGCAACTCCTCACCATGGGCAGTGGCTCTTCTCCGTTCAGCATACGGTGAACGTTGCTGACAATCTCCCTGATGTCGTAGTTGGGGATCTTGCAGGCCCAGCCGGTGCCAATGCCATCGGCTCCGTTAATCAGCACGAGGGGGATAATGGGTATGTACCATTCCGGCTCCACGCGCTGATTGTCGTCATAGTTGTTCTTGAGCAAGTTGTCGTCCACAGGGGGGAAGACGAGACGGGTCAGAGTGCTGTAGGGGAGAGAGGGGCAAAGATGACGCTTCCACCGTCACCACACTTTATTTGTATAGCATCGGTGATACATAGAATGTAGCTCAAGTTACATCAAATGAGCAGTAGATCAGTCATGTAATAGCAAAGGTCATGTAAGAGAAAATGTCAGATCTACCAGCTCACAATGCGTTGCGAGCTTGCAGATCTTCCATTTAATATTTCTGACAAATATGCCCAAAACAGGGATGACAGGGTTAATGTGGTGGTTGACATACATTTTTAAATACAATTGTTAAATTGTGATATTATCAAACAAACGTAGACACAGTCTACCAGAAGCAAGAATCAAATATATCAATGACCTTGAATTTGAATTGAATTGTGTACCCCCCCCGTTTGAACCCTATTTGAATTGAACCCTAGATATGAGGGCTTCTGACCTGAGCATGGTAAAGATGTATCGAGGGCTGGCAGAGTCCTTGCCACCATGGAGCCTTGTTCCAAACTGACCCTGGGGCTGCAACAGGTTCAAGTTGTTGCTTCCCACAAAGTCCTGAGCCAAGCCAACAATGGTCTGCATCAGAGAGGCCTGGGGAAAACAATTAAGCACATTAGTAAAATATTTGGGAGGATCATATTAGGGCTGAACAATTATGACGATTTCAATAGATTGTGATTATTGGTCCTGTTGATACGGTAGGCCATTTTTCCCCCCATGACACCATTGCATCTGCCATTTACAGACAGACTGTTTTGAACACCCAACACCCAACGTGAATAAATATACCTCCTTTAGTTAATTTATTAACCCATTAAAACCAGGAAAGCATCCGTGTCATTTTAGAGAGAGAGAGATATATAAATAGCAACATAGTTTTAAACTCTTAGGATTTAGAACAGTAGTTTAGCTGTGCTGTGAGCTTGTACATAGATGTTATTTTTGAAGATTTTTTGTATTTGTAGAATCGGCCTCAAGACTTAATGGGTTGAAAGGAGGCAGGACACATTATGGTTATTAATGGCGATCAAAATCAAACCCATTTAGAGGCTACAAAATGTAATGAGCTGGCCAACAATAAAAGGTTCCATAATATTAACAGCAACATGTGATGCATTGCTAAAAGCAGTGTGAATGGGTGAAAGCAATGCACATTGTGAAGCGCTCTCTTTACCATTTACAGTAAAGCTTATGTCATCACAACATTGGTGAGAAAGCTCACCTCGCCGTGGTGGTAGGCCGACATCTCGGCTACAGAACCGGCCAGCTGGGCCACCTTCACCTCCCGCTTATCGTTCCTCTTCATGCAGCAAAACAGCACCTTTCTCTGACCCGGCTTCAAACCTATAACGCAACAGGAAACACAGTACATGCATCACCATGATAAGTACAGTTCTGCAATGTCAGTAACCAGGTGGTGAATTCCAGGCAGCTACAGGTTAGATAGTGGAAGTAGATGGAGTGTGTACATCCTAGTGCGTACCTTGATTATTCGAATAGTCGACTGATCGACTGCCAATCTTTTTTTCATTATTCGACTGAGAGATTGGCCTAATTTGTTAAATTAATTAATTAATAGTTTGCCAAAAATAGGATATACATCATGATTTATTGTGAGAAACCAAGCGAGTATATGCTTTATTGGGAGAAACCAAGCAAGCATGTTAAATCAGACATTAAGCACCCCTACAGCCAAAATGGAGTGTTCCTCTATTGCATAACATCTTTTTTGCATGATTCGACAGAGATTGGCAGTCGAATCGGACTGATTCGACTGAACAATCTCAGTCGAATCATGGCAAAAATGTGTGTGTGTGTGTATGTACTATGTATGTGTGTATGTGTGTGTGTGTATATATATGTGTGTGTGTGTGTGTGTGTGTGTGTGTGTGTGTGTGTGTGTGTGTGTGTGTGTGTGTGTGTGTGTGTGTGTGTGTGTGTGTGTGTGTGTGTGTGTGTGTGTGTGTGTGTGTGTGTGTGTGTGTGTGTGTGTGTGTATATATATATATATATATATATATATATATATATATATATATATATATATATATATATATATATATATATATATATATATATATATATATATATATATATATATATATATATATATATATATATATATATATATATATATATATATATATATATATATATATATATATATATATATATATATATATATATATATATATATATATATATATATATATATATATATATATATATATATATATATATATATTAGTCGACATGGACAACATTTGGCCCATCAGATTCAACTATAGAAATCCTTAGTCAGGGACAGGCCTAGTGTACATGTTGTCAATAACAAATGTGTAATGCTGTGTTCTGCACAGCTATTTTACTCCGCAAATACAGCAATACCAAGTAGAGCCCGGCCGATATAAAAGTTTAGCTGATATATTAGTAATTATTTGACTTTTTGCAATTATTCAGCCAACTTGTTGAGTTTGTAGATCTACAAGCTCTGAATAGTGTTCAAGTGTCTCAAATAAAATACAATTCAGTAACAGTTTATGCGTGCATTTTGTATTTACTTGTTCATTGCATAATTTAAGTCGTCATTTTAATATATTGAAGTTTTATTTATATACATCTATACCAAAATGAGTTTGTTCATTTTCAGTAATTTCTTCGATTATAAAGTGATTACGTTCTCCAATGAAAAATGTTATCAAATTGATTTCAAGATAAAAAATATAGTCAAAACATTGGTAATCTATGATCCCAGACTCTCCAAAACCGGATCGGAAGAATCCGGCAACGGTCAGGCTTCTAAGCCACTCAATGACCATTATCAGACGAGGTCAGGCACACGTCAAGTATTATATCTATATCGCTTACCATCAACCAGGCAGGGGATCGACCTCTCGTTGTCAGCGTTGGAAAAGAGCACCAGCTCCTTGTTGACAAAGTCATTATACGAGAGAAACTTGGTCGCCTGACCGTACAGGTAATCCTGAGGGGGGAAAAGTGCAGAGACAATGGGAGATTACAGAAAATAGTTGACCTCTTGCCATGTTGTTTCACATATTTTTACAGAATTCTGTAATTTTTGCATACATTCCCTATACAAGCACAATGTACTCCCCCGTCAGAAAATGCAGTTTATTTAAAAGGTTTTGTAGGTACCTCTGGCAGGTTGTGTTCCCGTCGCTGCCGCCTTGTGTTCATGAAGGCTGTCAGCCAGTCTTTACGCTCATCAACCATCTTCTTACTGAAGGCCTGAGTGAAATGCAAGAATGAGATGAATGGTGCGGCGAGTCAACCCCGATTCCTGACCAATACCCAGTATAATACCATTATGATCTAACCTTTATGCTAATTGGGGTGATACCATATAATAATTTTGTCTGGAAGGGAGAATGATCCAAAAGCAAAGCAATTCCATAACATTTTGGGGCTTGCAATATTTAAGTAATATTTTAGGTCAGGATGGTACAAAGTATATTAGCCACAGTTAAAAACTGATTTTAATCAAGTAGCAGGTGATCATCATTAAATGACCCCATGGCCTATTGGTACTACACCATATTGTATGGCAAAAAAGGTCATGAAAATACCATCAGTTGTTGACCAGAATTCATTAAGATTTCAGGCATATTATGTTCTGCCAAATTCAAAACATTTTGATAGTTGCCTCAACGACACGGAGCCAGGACACTGGTAACAGAAAGATGGAGACATTGTACCAGGGCGATTGCCTCGTCGTCTGCGGGCCCAGAGTACTTGAATGGAATGCGATGCCTCTGCATGTCGGTGAAGTACTCCTTCGCCTCCTTGGCTGTGCTGGTACCCAACCCTAGATAGACACAGCATGTTAGACGTGCCAACACTCCAGCAATTTAGAGATGCTCATGTGAAATAAGAGGGCTTACTTGTTCTGAATTCTACTACCACACAGGGGTTTGAGACAAACCTTTGTAGTATTTTATCCTCCAAGATTTTATGTTGGACTGCTTCGCCTTCCACTCGTCAAATTCGGGGATACTATAGAAAGACAACTCCGATTTCTTGGTAGTGGCCTGAAGGAAGAGTTACAATAAGATCACTTGAAAGACGTTTTTTGTCGTGTGTCGTGAAGTTCAATGTACCCTACTAGTGTAATCCATCCAGTCAAACACCTTGTAGATGCAACTGCCCACTGTAGAACTTTCAGTTGTTTTGAAATCTTGTCAGAAGATGGCAGCCTTGTTGCATATACAAACTGTTTCTACTGGTTTGGAGCATGTGTGGGGTTAGACTGTACACCAATACTGCTAGTTTTGAGAGGGGTTGCAAAAGGGGGAAATATCACTCATATTTCCTCCCCACCATGTACTTTCTTCTTACCCCTCTGCTTTGCAAGATTTTATGGAGAGAGTGAGTGTGTGAGAGATATGGCGCAATGGTTCAGTTAGCCCGTGGTTCGGTTCAAACCTCGTTTTTTGGGTCACGGTTTTATTACTGTTAAAAAAAATATTAGCATAGAAACATTTTTCTATTCAGACACATTCCAGTATTTTCTGCCTTGTATTATTTAAGGAAATAAATTACCTTTACTTTTATTATTATGCTCAGGGCAAAGAAATGCACCTTATGTCACTATGCCTCACATGTGTGCGGGGAAGGTACTGTCGCAAAGAAAAACATCACGTCAAAGTTTAATTTACAGCAATTAATTAATCTCTGCATAAGGATTTAAGGAGGTTATGCTTATAACGCTTACAAGAACTGTTCCTATCTACAGTCATGGAGTACTTTGTTGGAACTGGTCTGATGGAAATAACTTTTAATGAGATCCTGCTACAGTGGGGAGGACAACAACATCACATAGTCTAATCATGCTCATTTATTAATCTGATGGTGTTGCCCGCCAAATATAGACAATCTACAGTCTCACAATGTGTTGTGATGCTTGTCGATTGGCTGTTTTTGGCCAGCAACACCAGCTGGATTCACTTGCGGGTCACGGGGATCCCCGCAAGTGAATCCAGCTTGCTCATATTATCTTCAGGACACAGACATTAATGCCTACTGCTAAATTTAATTGCAAAACCGAAATTCTGTGGTTCATAAAGGCGTACTGAACCGTGCAGGTCGAACCATACAGTTCGGTTTTAAGCCGAGAACCGCACCACCTCTACTGTGTAAAAGATCTTACATATACTTATTGAGATCAGACAAATAGTAGATGTCAGGAACATACATATAGTAGATGTCAGGAACATATAGGCCAACAAAAACGGACTATAATTATCACTTTGCCACTTTGCCTGCGAGTACACATGTACAGCCCAACACTTGAGAAAATTGCAGTTTGCCTGCTCACGATTATCCCTGGTGAAGAGGCTATGGACAAAAGCATATATTTTACTAAGCCTGTACCTTAATGATGGGAGTGATGAACTCTTCCAAGAAGTTGTGGCGCAGCAGGGAAGGCCAGTTGTGATGGATGAAGTTAATCAGCAGACCTTTGATATGGGATCCATCCTGATCCTGTTAGTCAGAAGAGAAGCAGACAGCACCCGGTTACACAACACTGAGCTCTTAATCATTTAAGCCCCATTTTGTTTTTAAATGTAATTTTACTTTTCCTGACCTAAAAGCTCATAACGCATTGCACTGCGGCATGTTGTGAGCTATTTACAAAATTGTTTTGCCTGCCAGGGTTAAAGTGGTTATAAGAATTACGATCCTTTAGATCAATGCACTTCCCAACTTTTATCTACTTCCTAAAAAGATCATTTTATGGATTTTTTTTATGGTTGCTTTAGACAGTAAAGTTAAGTGTGGCAGATAAATAGGGGTGACCATGCAACACAGGTCTCCAAGATAGGAATTGAAAACAGGATGTTTGAAGTTAACTGCCAAGGATTTATTGTCAGTGGTGAATGTGAAATTAAATTGTGAGCACACCTGATCTGTCATGATCATGAGTTTGCCGTAGCGCAGCGACTTCAGCGAGTCCGGGTCGCTGTAGTTTTTCTTGTATTGGAGGCCCATGATCTTGATGATGTTGTTGATCTCGGCATTCTCCATAATCTGAAAATGATGTATTGAGTATTCAGCTGCTTGTTTAACACCGTCATAGGATTACAAAGCCATTTCTTCATATCAAAAATACAAGTGCATGAATAACAAATCTACAAATGTCTACAGTAGCAGGATTTGTTTTCCGACTTCCAACAGCACATTACAGGACCCGAGCATACACTCTGAACCTGAAAAGCTGCCAACCTGTTTGTGAGTAGCTTCCCGAACGTTCAGCATTTTTCCCCTGAGGGGGAAGACCCCGTAGCGGTCCCTGCCGACCACGCCCAGACCAGACACAGCCAGAGTCTTGGCTGAGTCTCCCTCGGTGAGGATCAGAGTGCAGCCAGACGAGTTCTTCCCACCTGGGGGAGGATGGGGTTATAATAAATTAGTTTGTCACTCGCTTGACTTTGACAAATCTACACCAACATTCAGCAATGAGCGGGTTGAATTTCAAGAAATCTTTATTACAAGCCCATTTTGTAATGAAACTCAATATCATTTGTGTTGACTAGCTGTTTACCTGCATCATTGGCGTCATCCAACTTTGGCACGCCCTTGATTTTGGTGTGTTTGACAGCTGAGCACTTCTTATTGAGTTGTGCCTGAGCCTTAAACTTCACCCAGTTCATGATGCTCTCCACGATCCCACAGTTCGTTGCCTGAAGGAGTAAAGAAACTCAGTGTTGGGAGTGCTTCCAGAAAGCACTGTGTGGCTTAAGGAGGCCACGCCGTTGTTAGGCAACAAACAGTCGAACGGTCAGAAACCGCTTATTGCTAATCTGTAGCTGCAGTCCAGAATCTAAATGAATGAATACAATTTTAATTTAACCAATCTGTATGGTATGTTAATACAATATAGCTAGTACATCCACAGTGGTCTCCCTACTCTTCCACTGAGACATTTCTAAACTGGTTTCGCGTAGACACCTACTGATTGACAATGTCATTAAAGTTATTCAAAGCAGACTGGACATCATTGGAATTACCTCTATTGATTGAGAGGGACAATGAACAGACAAAACTTAAGCACCTTTTGGGAAATTTACTGACTACAGAGATGGAGACCACACCTCTCTGAAAGCACATCACAATGATCACTTAAACCTGTTAAACCTATATGTTGTTATACCTTTCAGTCCGGGACACACATATGTGTGATTTTATATAATGGTAACGGAGCCTAAATAAAGTGTTGGATACAGGATAAAGAGCTGTGGTTTCTTTTTTCATACCTGTTTGATGAACGTGGCACTGAGAGAACAGGTCGATCCGAAGCTCTTCTGCTGAAGAGTCATGTTCTCTTTAGTCTGAGAGTCAAAGGTGGGGTTCTCAACCAGGCAGTTGACAAACAGCCACATGTGGTTTTTCACCTGGATAGAAGAGTACAGCATGTCACTTATATAGCGAGTGCATGTTTCCAAGTTTCACCCTAATTCTAAGTCCAGCTAAACATGGTGGAAAATGGGAATGGGCCCAAGTAAGCTGTTGGGAGCTTGTAGATCTGCCATTTTCGACATTATTTTAAATAATAGCGGCAAAGGTTTCAAGTAATGGTGATCTAGATTTAACCAATTAAAAATAGCAGATATACAAGCTCATAGCGCGGCAAATCTTTGAATATGTATTGTTTTCAAGCAAACATTTTTAACTGAAATCTTTGCTTCTGGGAGTCCCTGGAACAAAATATCTTAGATGGGGGTCTGCGGACAAAAACATAAACTTTTTCATGGCAAGGACCCCCAAAATTATGAGCACCACTGATATAGAAACATACGTTTTTTCGGAATACTGTTGGGATTTAGAAGACATTTTTAGAATCTGCATCATGTCTTAATGGGTTAAAGTCAGACAGTACTAGTGCAGCTGTGGTACAGGTAAGCTGTGGGAGTGTACCTGGAACGGCTTGACTGCTACACCGGCTTTGTTCTTCTTCTTCACAACCTCAATGAGCTTGGACACCACCTGGTCGGCCACGTAGTCTGTGTGCCTCCCTCCCTGGGGTTCAGAGGACACAAACATGTCAGAGTTCAATGAGTGCCTCCAAATAGGTCCAAATCCTCAAAGCTCCACACTTTGCTGCCAAAGGAACACGTCCTGCTAATTCAAATACATCCCCCCAGAATGCTTTCTGCTCTTCGCTGAGGACGGAAACGGATATACACAGCAAATCGTTACCTTGGTGGTGGCAATACTGTTGACGAAGCTGACTTGCTGGAAGCCCTTCTCACTCATGGTTAAGCACACCTCCCAGCGCGGGTTGACCAGCTCATGGATCACAACGAGGGGCCCGCCCAGCTCATCTGTCTTGTCCTTCAAGTACAGGTCTACGTAGTTGCGGAAACTTGTCACCTGGAAGATATAGGGCATGGTTATGTAAGCCTGCAAGTGCAGATGGATAAACAAAGTACATTAAAAAGCTTAACAGTTGTTCCAACATAAGTGGGAGAGCAGCTGCTCAAATTTGAAAGTTTCAGACTGATGAAGGAACATAAGAGCTGTTGGGATGTGTTGAACTAAACAAAACATTTATTGACCCCCAAATCAGAACAGTGGGGTTTTAATAAATATAGAATTCACATTCAATTTTTGGGGAAAGAAAAATGATGTTCATATGGTTTGGGTTACATCCTTCACCTTTTGTTCAATGGACCCCAGCCACATACAGGTGATGTTATGCTTGCTTATGTAGAGCACCGAAGTCTGACATCACTGCCGCTAGAAACCGCTATCCCCTGGGACACAGTAGTTTTTTCTATTGGAATTCCTAGATTGCGTCATAAGAACTGTGTTCCAAAGACTAGACTAGACCATACCCGGTGAAGGGCGCAGGCGAAAGTAGTTGCAAACTTGGGGTTATTGCACGTCCTGTTGCGCAGGACGTGCAATAACGACGAGAATTGTTATTTTTGGAGCACAGTTCTTAAGGACACGATCTAAGAGTTCCCTGGGAATTCCAATAGAAGAAATTACTCTGTGACCCTGGGTAGCGGGAGTGACATCAGGATTTCGGTACTGTATAGCTCTCCTGCCACTTAGTGATATCAGATTACGAATACATCACTAGATGGCGGTAGTAAACTAGGCTACCGCAGCTCACAACTGAGGACACTGGCAAGTATTGTGGACATCATAGACATCCTTATGACTAATGAAAACCAGGTTGAATATCTACCTAGTACCTAGTATGGAATTTGTGTTCAGCAATTAAGCTTAGAAACAAGGTATAAGTTAATGAAGGAGCATGTCAACTTACAGGCAGTCGCTTGCCATTAAAGAACACACGGACCCCCTTAGAGGTGCCGGCAATGTCATAGGCTCGCCTGGTCATGAGGGCCACAGTGTCCCTGTCCAGGACAGACATTTTGAACTTGGGCAGATCAGGCTGGAAGGTGATGCAGGTGAACTCCTCCCCGTCGAAGGATTTGATCTCGTGAGCCGCAGTACGACCCATGTTGTCGTACCAGGTCTGCGAAGGACATGAGCAGGGAGACGATCAAGGTTAACAATTCATTCAGGGTAAGTATGAGTCAGAATCAAGGGTGGCTCAATTTTCATCCCTACCTGCTTGAAAGTCTTCTTAGATTCCTTGCAGGCAGTCTGCACAGTGAACTTGGTGCTGAAGATGTTGCATAGCTTGGCACCGTATCCATTACGTCCACCTACAAGAGCAAGAGACCGGATGAAGATGCTATACAAGTTTCTTGAAAAGCCATTTTCTAGCTAGGCGGAAACCTTCATGTCCAAAACCTGTACTTTTCAGGAAATGGAAATTCATTGGTTATTTATAAAACCCACAGACTCAACCACTTTTAACCTGGCATAAAATTATAGGCCAAGTGTCAAAATAAAAAAAAATGTATAGCGAAAATAGCCGATTTACAAGTGCATGGAGATACAAGGTTCTACCCCCCCCCCCCCCTGACAGCGACAATATTTTCCTCAGGTCCTTAATACCATGACTATGTCAGTCAGCCTTTTAAAAATCAAATAAGGTTGGTTCTAAAGAAGACGTACCTGTGACTTTCTTCTGATCATCATCATAGTTGCTTGAGGTGAGCAGCTGTCCAAAAATGAGTGCTGGCACAAAGACCTTCTCCACCTTGTGCTCCACCACAGGGATACCCTTCCCGTTGTTCCACACGCTGATAATGTTGTTCTCACTGGGAAACAGGGTAGAAATAGTAACCGTTCTTATCAGATCCTGACTATGGAGGTGGCCTAGCATTTACAGTTGGTCACCATTTTGACTTTTAATCACTGGCCGCACAAAGGTTTTTACTCACGGGTCAATGTTGATCTTGATGCAGGACATGCTCTGGTCCCTCTGCTTATTGTCAGCAGCATTCACTGAGAAGAGAACATTGAGAACAGCTGTATTCAACTGGACATTTTAGTAACACTTGCCTTAGAGACAATACAGTAGGTAGGTTTGAGGGTGACAAAATATTGGACAGGGCAGTATTATCCTAGGGCTTTTACTCACCTAGGATCTCATCAAAGATCTTGTAGAGCCCTGGCACAAATTTTACTTCACGGCAGTTCAGTCCCTCCTCTTCATCATACACCCACATTTGCTATGAAGAAGTTACTCGTGTCATTACAAGACATGAAACTCATGATAAACATCTGTGTATAATAGGTCCATTGTGGAAAACCACCAATGGACCAATACCAGCTGATTCTCACTTTGCAGAGTCAGCCAGTTATTTTTCAGGTTGCATGTGTATGAAATGTGTTACATTTGCAGTAGTCATGTTTCCAGAAGTAGTAAACGTCACTGAACTTGGCCATCTTTTCCAGTGATGTAAACATGTAAATACAGGTTGTTTCAAGTTACCTGTGTGACCGGCTCCACCGAACCAATGTAGGAGTCCGGTCTGAGCAGAATGTGCTCAAGCTGGGTCTTCTTTTGGTAGATTCTCTCCACAGACAAACGCTTGGGATCTTTTTTGGTCCTCTCCACCTGCTTGTTCTCGAACATGTTCTGTTGGAAACAGAGTGTGGTTCATTTTGGAGATGCGTTTTTTTTTTTTTTTTGCATTAATGTCCAATTTCATCAGGGAACCATTATGTTGTGAACACAGACAAAGTGCTGAAAACGGTACTGTATTAACGTTTTAGAACTTTTTGCACTTAACTTATCTTACCAAAACTTCAAGTGTTAGAGTATAGGGTTGGTACCAAGGCAGGTCCCAATTTTTTTCAAAATGGGGGAAATAGGGGGATACTGCTGAACTAAGCTCAACTAAAGAGCTTACACCGTCTGCCGCAGATTGCCTGCAGTGTGTTCTGTCCCCTCTCTTTTTAATCGTTGTACATCCACATCCTTTATGTATAGGTGTATAATTCTGAGTGTGCAATTAAGGGTACATTTGTACTCTCAAAGTTATGGGGTTCTTGAAATTAAAAAGTTGCGAACCACTGTGCTACACTAAATGGAGTAGAGCCTTCATTAGCATCATTGATAACCCCTGTGAAGTTAGTACGGAAGAGGCCCAATGTCTTTCCCATATGGCTGCTGTGCATAGAGCCGATTGCTTTACAACAGAATCACCTTTTCTCAGCATGTTAATATCATCACAACTAGCGCCACCACCAAATGCCAACAGGAAGATAAGGCCTTTCTTTGCAAGTGAGGCTAATTCTATATAACATCATGAGTGGAAAACAACAGACTCACGGTAGACTCACAAATCATCATATTCTGCACCAAAATACATTAATTGAACACATGACTACTAGACACTAGACTTCTGTGGGTGTCACACGAGCCCTTTTTGATCATTATTTGAGTTTTCCTCGAAAATGGAACCGATAAAATGCAAAATGGCAGTATCATACGTTGCACGAAGACGTGTATAAAAATGCTATGTCGACAAACATTTTAGCAGTGGTGGAAAGTAACTAAGTACATGTACTCAATTACTGTACCAATTTTGAGGTGTTTGTACTTTACTTAGCCCCTACGGAACCTCTCCCTCCGCTGTATAGCTGTCGGGGCTATACAGCGGAGGGAGAGGTTCCGTCGGAGCTATACTTTACTTATTTCCAATTCCCAACATATTTGACCACTTTAGTTACTTGTTACTTTGTAGATTTAGCTTACAAAACACACCATTTCAGCCCTTAAACTGTGCCTATTTTCAAAGGATGTGTGTACATTTCATATACTTTGGAAAACTTGTGAAATGGGACAGCCTGCACAATTGAGTACTTTTACTTTTGGTACTTTACTCAAGCACATTTTGAATTCCGGACTTATCTGTAACAGTATCACATTGCAGTATTGATACTTTTAAAGTAAAAAAAAAAAAAAAAAGCACTTTTTCCACCGCTGCATTTTAGATGCACAATCTACAATGTTTTGCATGGAGTTAGTTAGCTTGAAGAGGAGTCGTTTCTGTTTTTCCCTCCTTCCTAAAGCTAAGTTAGCTTTTAGCACCGTGTGTGCTACTCTATTTTCAACTCTATGGTGCTACTGCCTACCTTCAGGGGTGCAGCCTGTGCCATGTTTCCTTTCCGTGGAGTTTTCGTATGATAAACGATAACCTATATATTGTTATCCCGCCTAAAAGCTACACAATGTGTAGGTTCGACGCAAACAAACTACGAACCGAGGCGGTTGTTCGTACGTTACCGACGACGACGACTGTTTGAAAAATACTGTACAGTGTCCAAACAGAGGGTGGAACAGTTCCTGCTCGCGCCAACCACTCAAATTCCCTTGACTGACAGCCGCGTAGACCAATCAGAGGAAACGTTTTGTTGCTTTCATTTCCATTGGACGTTTACAAACCAGCGTTGCCAGATTGTGTGAG
This sequence comes from Gymnoscopelus microlampas, assembly GCF_963454915.1. Taxonomy (NCBI): domain Eukaryota; kingdom Metazoa; phylum Chordata; class Actinopteri; order Myctophiformes; family Myctophidae; genus Gymnoscopelus; species Gymnoscopelus microlampas. The sequence goes on along the minus strand of NC_139951.1, from coordinate 23,557,196 downwards.
AGAAACAAGCAACCAGGTCTATGAAAACAAGGCCAAAAGAAGCGACTAGGCTTAAATCATAAGCACACCGGCTGTTTGAAAATAGCCGATCTACAAGCTCACGACGCGTCGAAATGTGACGCGTTGTGAGCTTGTAGATCTGCTATTTTCAAAAAGAAATCTTGGAGAAAAAAAGTGAAACATGTATATTTTTTAGACATTTTAACAACACAAATCCTGTATGAGGGTCCCTGGATAATTCCATATTAAAATATATACAATATATAAATACAATATTTTAGAACCACTGGTTTAAACAACATTAGGAAGCAAGCCCACAATAAGCAACTACCCTTTAAAACAAGCCCAAAAAAACGCAACCCGCAACTTAACTACCAATAATTTACAAGGAACTTCACAGAAAAAGAAGCCCAAAGTCGCTTATAATAAGCGGACATGGCAACACTGTTTCTACAAATCACGTACGTTGAAACGGTTGGAGCCAAGGGGTTTAGCCCGCCCCCTGCTACTCGTCGTCCAATCCGATTATCCGATGCCAGACAAATCCCAGGCTACGTCATACTCAAGTACATTCTGGTCCGATCAATGGCTCTGTCCTGTTCTGATGTATTTTATGTGTTGATCCATATTATACAAATTAAACATTCCGTTATTATGTGCATGCATGTCGAGAGGTTTTGGACGTACCAAGAACATTTAAGTGAAGTCAAATATAAAAATGCAAGTAAATGATGTACAGTGTGTGTGTGTGTGTGTGTGTGTGTGTGTGTGTGTGTGTGTGTGCGCGCGCGCGCGTGTGTGTGTGTGTGCGCGCGTGCGTGTGCGCGTGCGTGCGTGCGTGTGTGTGTGTGTGTGTGTGTGTGTGTGTGTGAGTGTGTGTGTGTGTGTGTGTGTGTGTGTGCGCGCGCGCGCGCGCGCGTGTGCGTGTGTGTGCACCAAAATAATATGACTTAATATTATATATGACATAATGAGACAACCAGTAGATGGGGCAATAACCTTTTCTATTCTTTTTCTTTTTTGTAACCCAAAATAGGGCATCCATTCCAAGTAAATTAAATTATTTATAGGGGCCTTTGTGTCTGTCCTGTTGTCTTCCCAAGTTTACATCCCTGTGTTAACATGAATGACATGTGTAAAAAATAAATGGGGCAATGCAAAAATAACATCAAGTATGAACATGTGATTTTAAATTGTTTTAATCATACAATTTAATGGACACACTTTTTCCGCTGCAGTTGTTATGGCTAACTCCCAGCAGTGCCATCCATGATTGATCTCCTCTGCCTGTCCAGGGTCAGGAGAGGGCGTAAGTGTCTCTCCATAAAAACTTTACGGACCCACTGCTGCAACCTGGCTGTGGTTTGTCCTCATGGATGAGGTGCTGGGACAGAGGCCTTCCACCACACCCTTGTCCTAATGGCCTCCATCCCTAAGGACATGCCAGGGCCAAATACAGCAACTAAGGAGGAAAACCAGCCAGAGCAAGAGAGAAAGAAAAAGAGAGGATAAGTTTGTTGGACTAGTAAAGGAAGACATGAGGCTGTACAGAGAAGCAGAAGATTGTTCTTTAAGGAAGGCCCTCACAAAATACCATGGTTTTACATATTTATTGTTAAATTAATCTTGAGGTAGGGGTTCGGGTTAGCCTGGTAAACCCTCCCTCCGGAAATCTCATTTCCATTTGATTCCTGGAATCAAATGGAAATGAGATTTCCGGAGGGAGGGTTTACCAGGCTACGCTCGGGTGGCACAGGGGCAACATTTCCTGCCCACCACACCACCAGGAAGAAGTTCCTCCGCGGTGCATCCAGCTTGGTTGTGTGCTTCAAAGAACACAATTGGACATGTTCGCTGGAGGAAATCCAGGCGGTGAAGGCACTCTTACAGGTTTGTCAGGGCGCCTCTTCAGAGGGGTGTGGACCAACAGTATAGGAGGAATAGTGTACGTCCACATTCATTACGTCGTCCCAATGAAAATCCAAATCCTTACAGTCAGGTGAAAAGAAGTGGTCTTGATGTCACTTGTATCAGAGACACGTGGCTGTCTGTGCTCTGCACTGGGATTATAAAACACAGGGAATCTGGAATTGGCAGAACAACTAAATGAGAAGAAAAAGGACAACATAATTGTAAGGAAAATCATATTAACGTTTTAGAGTCTTCTACTAAGGTCTAGGGAGAAAGGATTCCAGAATTCCAATCGGATTATAGGGCTGACTAGATTCTTATTGTAATGAGATTAGAGAAACAAGATTAAACTGATCAGGTGTCAGGTTATTACCAGCCGTGACAGCGTGGCTGGTATTGTTTCCACCTTGTGAGTCTGTGTGGTGTTTATCATAGGTCAGTTTAAAATGGCAGCATCCCTGGTTATTGAGGTGGGATATCTATACTGTATGTGTCTGTCTGTCTGTCTGTCTGTCTGTCTGTCTGTCTGTCTGTCTGTCTGTCTGTCTGTCTGTCTGTGTGTGTGTGTGTGTGTGTGTGTGTGTGTGTGTGTGTGTGTGTGTGTGTGTGTGTGTGTGTGTGTGTGTGTGTGTGTGTGTGTGTGTGTGTGTGTGTGTGTGTGTGTGTGTGTGTGTGTGTGTGTGTGTTTGTGTAAAAAATATATATACTATATAAAAATACTATGGAGAAAATGTATACACATACAAAATGTATGTACAATACCATGGCTGACACTACAAATAGAGATGGTATTGATGCCGTTATGGTCCATTAAACTCTGTGCTTTGAGTTTGAAACAGGGACACTAAGTGTCTGAAAATAGGTACCCATTTGAAGTAGCTGAGAGCAGTGGTGGAAAAAGTACTCAAATGTTTACTTAGTAAAAGTAAAGGTATCGATACTGCAATGCAGAAATACTCTGTTAGAAGTAAAAGTCCGGTATTCAAAATGTACTAGAGTAAAAGTACAGAAGTATTGGCATCAAAATATACTTAAAGTACCAAAAGTAAAAGTACTAATTCTGCAGAATGTCCTGCAGAATGAATTTCACAGGTTTCAAATGTATAAAATGTATAAAAATCTTTTGAAAATTACAGAGCTTGTATCGTCTATTTTCAAATAAAAGTAAAAGTATAACAAATTTGAAATACTCCAGTGAAGTAAAAGTACCTCAAAATTGTACTTAAGTAAACGTACTTAGTTACTTTCCCACCACTGGCTGAGAGACATAGCGTTGCAGCGGCATGGACACTACCACCTGCTTTCCTCTTTATTTATTGATGGACCTGTGTTTTCACAGGCCTTGATGCAGTTGGACATCTGTGGCAACAGTGGGAGATGGAAGCTGGATGTGTCACAGATCTGTGAATAGCTGTCGAAAAGGGAGGGTGGGGGCCTGGGGGGAGGCTCTCTGGAGGAGCTTGGTGTGTGTGTGTACAGTTGAGTAAAAATATAGAGAGCATAGCAGTGGTGGCCATTTTGTGGTGCCACAATTCAAAAGCCCATTAATTTTTCCCATAAAGATTCATATATTCAATATTTATATTTTAATATCTAACGATATGATATACAGTACTATATTTAATAAATGCCCTTTATTTTGCGGCCCTATACTGGTGCCCTGGCCTGGAAAGCAAAAGGCTACTGCACACACCTCTCCCAACTCAGTGGTTTCTTATTCGCTTCATTAATATAGAACCGTTCAGGCAATGTGAAAAACTCTGACTCCCCACAACTTCATGTTTTACTTACTCCTCAGTGACATTGTAAAAAAAGAAAACACCTTAACCCTCCATATTGGACTGCTGTAGGCCAGTGTATTACTTAAACTCCACCCCTCCATGACAACATCCTATTATGGGCTACCTGATCCCCACCATTGGTGTCCCCGTCCCCTGTGGAACACATTTCCATCCGTTTACTTGAAGACATATTAATGACCTTTGAGGTATATACCACTCCCTGTCTGTCTTTGTGAACATGTCAAGAGACACAATGAGGGACCAAGCATAATGAATTACTCTTAAAAGGGCAACAGGGTCTGGCATCTCTAACCTGTGTTGCAGCAGTACAGGGAACAATAAAATGTAACATTTGTTTAACCAATCCTGAGATATGGTCGCCTAGCTTCAAACAAGGCAGTCAACGGTTTACACGCTAGCAGCACAAAGCAAAAACCTTCTGATATTTCTGATATGGAGACTCCAAGAACCCATCTGTTGTCTAAAATAACAGAAAATCCCTCTCAATCACTACGTGCATAAGACTACTTTTGTGATTAATTTCCATCAGGGGCATAAGCAACATGGGTATAAGTATAAATTAGGCTTTACACAGGGTAGACACTTCCAAAGTAGCTCGACTTGGGTTTCTATCATCTCTCTCCTCGGACATGTTATAATCAATTCATTAAACCTTCTGGAGTTATACAATCAAAGATGTGCAAAAAAAGAATGAACCCCACATCAGGAAACACAGGCCGGTAAAATGCAAACCTATTCATTATCCTCTTTCGAACAAAGATCCAACCACGAAGATTTGTGACATGGCTCAGTCAGATCGAATGGGAATTCATTCTGCAGGAGAGATATATGAGCAGCTCCCACACTTTCACACCGGAAGGCATTGTCCCATTGAAGTCTGTGCTATTGGACTTCAAAGAGTGCACTCGTCGCAGAGAAGATGATATGACCCACTCTGTTACCGGAGGTGGTGGGGAAATATGCCCCTTTTTGTAGTAGCTGATTGAAAGGTTTAAAGACAGACAGGGACATAAATAAATAAACAGACCTCATTCACAAAGATGAGGTAGACCTCTGATCTAGCTCAGCAGCGAGGAGTTGGCTGGGAGTTAGACTGAGACAGTGCACGTGTGTGTGTGTGTGTGTGTGTGTGTGTGTGTGTGTGTGTGTGTGTGTGTGTGTGTGTGTGTGTGTGTGTGTGTGTGTGTGTGTGTGTGTGTGTGTGTGCGTGCGTGCGTGCGTGTGCATGTGTGCGTGTGCACGCGTGTGCAAGCGCACGCCCATGTATGTGTGTGTATGTGTGTGTGCAATAATAAATGCAAGAAAACAACAGCAAAGGAAAATTAGACAGAGAGACAGAGAGACATACACAGAGAGAAACAGAAAGAGACAGGGAAAGACAGAGAGAGAGACCCAGAGAGAGGGAGAGAGAGAGAGAGAATGATTAAAGCTAATAGATCTTATTAATAGTAGTCCTTTTGTTGCTCTGCTACTGGGAGCACACACACAGGCTTAATGGCACATCATTCCCGCGCTGTTGATGTAACATGTAGAAAGCATGGCAATAGCAGCCGCACTCAGAACGTCGACTCTACCACATTTGACATAGGCTATTTGACGTTTTAAACATTTAGCAGATGGTCCAGAACGACTGAAAATCAGTACAACTGTGGTCAGAAATGCGGTTTCTGATTCGTGGAAATGGGGACGTACTTTTTGAAGGGTGCTAAAGGGTTCTCCAATATGCTCAGTATATCAATGTCACACTGCCTCCAGCAGTCTGCAGATGTATAAAAGGCATTCCATTTATGCATTTTCATTAATGTACTTCACATTGTGACGTGTTGTGAGTTTGAAGATGTGCTATTTTGCTCATATTGACTGAAGTGGGAAGGCTATTCCCACATTTTTTGCTTTCAGCCATTCCATTGCATCGTTAAGAGGATCAGAGATAAGATCATATACATAAGATCACTTAACAGTTCGGAACAAACGCAAGAGAGTCATACTTTGATCCACGTTGACAGTGTGGCATGGAGAGGCCGATGCCTGGCAGATAATGTGTAGCGAATCATTCCACCCTCCCACACCCCGCATGAGCAGCCTATGCAGGGCTAATTCGATAACCGCTGGGAAAGAAGAGCGACTTCTGGTGCACTCCCCTGCGTTGCGGCCAGGGAAACTAATTCCATTCTCTGCTGTTTAATCTTCATATGCTCTTCCTCACATCTCATCTCCTCCTAATTGACATGGAAACCCTCCTCTGCCCTGAGCACTGAGCAGTCATTATTAGGGCAGCACAGAACTCTGGAAATACAAATTAAATTACGGCGATCGGATATCAGGGCGAGTTTTATTTGGGTGAAATAAAAATGAGAATTTATCTACATTTAGTCATATACCAGACAGGCTGTCGTTGGTGTGATGGTTTCAGGGTATGAGGGAGGAAGTTAGGGTGGAGTACTTTATTGATTTTAATTCCATTAATACCTTATGACCGGCTGCTTGGCAGGCACTCCCAGGCGAGTGCCCATGTCAGTTATCACGGTTGGCCTGATTGGGCTTCCTTATCGCCTAAGGCAGGCCGGAAAGGAGCGGAGCGGAGCAAAATGTACTTAAAGTACTAAAAGTAGAAAGTACTCATTGTGCAGAATGTCCCATTTCACACGTTTTCAAATGTATAAAGTGTATACAAATATTTTGAAAATAGCAGATCTACAAGGTCACAATGCGTCGCATCGTGACGCATTGTGAGCTTGTAGATCGGCTATGTACTTAGTTACTTTACACCACTGCAGAGCATTACATTACTGGTTGCACTCATGTGCCACTTTCCTGTGTGTAGGCTAGGCTACTGTACATATGTGCTTACAATATGTTTCTTACAGGCTACTTCTATTAATGAGGACATGAACATCCTCAAAAAGAGATTGAGGATGATGATGAAAAGACATTTACAGTCTTCCCTTTTGGGGCGATTTTAGCATTAGGGATTGAAGTTAGAGTGAGACAGGGATAGAGTTATGTTACAGTATCGGCTAAGGTTAGGGTTAAGGTTTCAGCTAGTTGGGTTAGGTCAAATGGTACACAGTAAAATCTGCAGTGTTAGTTGAACTAACTAACCTAAGTGTGAAAATTAAAAACCTTTTTCAAATACATTTTAATTACTTTTAAAGCATGTCTGGGTCTAACGGCTCCCTTGCTAAGTTGCTACATTATTGACTTTTTATTATCCATATTCCATATGAGTCAGTGCAAAGCCTGAGACCTTCAGACAAATAAAGGGTCTGGTTGTTCCTAAAGGCCACTGTCTCTTTGCCATCAGGGCCCCCATGTGCTTTGGAATGACCTATCTGAGATCAGGCCAGGGCAGCAAAGTCAGTGTCATAGTTAGACTAATCTCTCAAGAACAGATTCCGACCTGCGGTGGAATCTGTCGGAGCGGTTCGTCCTAACCAGTGAGCATTGGCTACAAGTGGGCGTGCCTTCAGATCAGGAAGTGGGCCGCGCTTTACCCAATCAAATGTAGTGGGCGGGATTCACGTGTCCATCCACCATGATCCACCCTCCCCCCCTCGAAACTAGCCGAAACTAATTTAACAATAGCGTCCTCGGAGCGGACAAAACCACGGAAAGATATTCACATTTTAAATTACTCTTTCATCATAGAAACAAGTGGGCTTATAACCAAAACCATCCATGTTCTCTGGGAGAAGTGGTGTTAGTGTTCCGTGTAGAAATATTGTTAGTGGGAATGAAAACATGGTCGCACCAACCGGAAGTGATGCGCTATAGGCAGACATGAAACCGGTGTTTCCCTGCGCTCTAGTCTAACATTATACTCCTGCCAGACTCCACAGAATATCAGAAAAGCAGAGGTCGCTGTTTTTCATTTTCTGTGGGGTCTGGCTACGCGAGACTATAGTTAGACCAATGAAATCCTGATTTTATAACTTAGCATTTAGATCGGTTTTCTTTTCTTTTATTGTGTACTTTTTATTATTATTTTTTGTATTGACAATGATTGTAGCCTATGGTAGCTTAATCAGTCATAGGTCCTCACAAGTAGCTGGATACAGGTCCAGTGGGCATAAGGTTTAAGTGCCCGATGGGCATCGCAGCATTCAATATGTTTTCCCAAACTGTAACAAAATGTAATAAAGAATAAATGCATGATTTAGAAAATGGTCAGAAATAGGCTTACATGATTTTAACATGCATTAAATTGACCTTGTTTATCCCCAAAATGACTGGATATCACAGGTTTTGTAGCAATTTGTAGTAATATTGGGCTTTAAATGTAATAATAAAAAAATATTATATGAAGGCTATTTGGCCTCTCATTTTCAAAATAAATGTAGATATAAAATAAAATATAAATTAAATAAAGGTGCCCAGTGTTCTCAGGGGTCCACTGTTCCGGAACGGTTACCAAATAGCCTGTGTACGGACATATGTGAGTGTGTACGCGTGCGTGCGTGTTACGACGCGCGTGCGTGGGCGTCACTCCTTGATTGATTTCACTGGCACTGATGCACGCATGCATATCAGTGTCACACTGCCTCCAGCAGCAGTCCGCAGAAGTATAAAACGCATTCCCTGTTATGCATTTTCACGCATGTACTTCCAGCTAGCTTTTAAATCTCTCCAGCGACGTCGACATAACTCCGTCCACAGTCTTCTCTGTCTGTGCATGCACGTACAGTGCATAAACGTGTGCGCCCGCGATACAATATTCTTTAATAATTGGGATTAATAGGAGACAGTGCGATAAAGGGTAAACCCATCAAGCTACCCTCGCGTCGTGCTTCTACCAATTTGCGTTTGCGACAGCCCCGGAAGACTCGCCCCAAAACACGCTCGCCCCCATATTTTGGCGGACCGCTCGCCCCCAGCAGTTCTTGTATTCTTGTATTTGTTTTTACTTAGGATAAGGTTGAGGATAAGGTTAGAAATAAGTTTAGGATTAGGCATAGTTTTACTGAGGTTGAGTTTAGGAATACGTTTAGGTTTTGGCGTCGTTTTACTGGTTGCTTTTAGGAATAAGATTAGGTTTACCGTTTTAGGCATAGTTTACTGCGGTTACGTTTAGGAATACCAGGTGGCGACTGGCGACCGTTCCGAGGTAGCCGGATTTTCCCCGGGGCGACCGTGTTTTGGGGCGAGCGTTATCCTCGCGTCGTGCTTCTGCAAATTTGCCACGGCTCCAACAATGTTGCCTAGTTTAGTGGTTGCGTGGAAACTAAAAGGCTGCATTGAGCGAGCAGCAGCACTCATCTAAAGGTGCATTTCCACTGGTGCGTCGGTCGTGGTACAGTAACACCGGCTGTGTGTGGATCTCTCTATCTCCTGCACAAGTTGAGCAAGCAGCGACAAGACTCTCTCTGATGGAGGCTTACCGAAATATTTACAGACCCGTCTTTTGGAGCGCTCTCTGACCAGCTTTGGCCGATTATTTATACTGTATTGGACACCGATCTTGCCGTGACACCCGTCATGAGAAGGAGAGGAAAAGCGATCAAGATGTAAGCTACGTGTTGCTTTACAGAATGCATGCGTTTGTCTTTGAAATTACATAGATTAGTCTACATTTTACAACATAGCGTACATTTGCTCACTTTATTTATTTGTGTAATTTAATGCAATTGCTATCAGTATATTAATAAGTTGTATACTGGAAAACAAAGCTTTGGATGATGCGATCGTACTGTATACTCATGATGACTAAAACAAGATGAGAGACAAACTTAACAAGGGTATCAATTAACACGAGGCACCATCCATCTACACCTCTTGTCCTGTGAGTTTATTTTCCGCCAGAAGCTGGTTGCAAATAATGCGTAATTTGTATGAGACAGCACAATATTATAGCTATAAACTCAGCGGTAAGAACAGGACGTAAAAATAATTGCCTATGGCAGTGGTTCTCTACCTGTGGATCGGGACCCCCAACAGGGCCAGGGGGGGTCCCTACATAATTTTGGGGGGTCCCCAGATGACAGTAAAGTGACAATTTAATGACCTTTTTTAGTACCTAAAAAAAAGAAAGAAAGAAAAGGAAAAAAAACGTCACTGCATCAGAAGTACCCCGGTAATCATCAAACTATACTGTAAAAACGGGTGAAATATTGGCCAAATTGTCAAATAATATAAGAAAGAGGCAAACATTTTGAAAATAGCCAATCTACAAGCCCACAACGCCTCGCAGGCGTTGTGAGCTTGTAGATCTGCTATTTTCACAATATTTATCTATGGAACTGAGTTAAACAAAATATAATGCCTCAACTCCTACATTCCAAGTGCTTATCAGGGTGGGGGGTCCCCAGTTCAAATATGATTATTTTGGGGGTCACGGCCTGAAAAGATTAAGAACCACTGGCCTATGGCATACTGTATTATTAAAAGCAATTTAGTAGGCCTCTTTATTTTATCCAGGACCCGTGTTATAAATAGCTAATATGCCAAAAATAAAGTTGAAAAGTTAATTAGATAAACTAATCAAGTAACATTTAGGTTACTAGTTCATTTAAGAGTGATTTAGACCTGACAGTCATCTGCATTTTGCAACACAGTATAGGCATGATTACACAAAAAACAATCAATCTGACAGCCTTAATGAAAACGTTTGTCCTTTCCTGTTGTTTTAATCTTTTGCAGCAGGGTGAACAGAACACCAGCTTAGATCATTTTTGATTTAAATAAATATGTGGGTCTTTGAGGACAATAATTAGATGAGGACTTTAATTTAGATGGACGAGTGGAGTCGGCAGACATGCAGGGATGGCGGATGTAGAGAGCTGAGAGACCTTAAACAGGGTTACACTAGCACTAAAAGCCTGTCTTTCAAACTAAATATGTTAAGATCTTTGCTCGTGCCATTGACTCTCACCCCATTTAAACAGTAGGCCCATAGCTGTAAGCTATAAGTCCATTAGGCCTATGGTGAAGTAGTTAAACGCTTTCCTCCAGAGCTGCACATTTCCCTGCCACGGATCAAATCCCCCTCTGCTGTGTATCTTACATTAGGGCCTATTGATGAACTGGCATGAGGAGAATAGTTACAGAGATGAAAGAGGTGAGACTGATGCACAAGCAATTTTGCACTAAGAATTTCCTTTCAAGAGATGTCATCCTTTTCAGGGGCTGGGTGGTGTTTGCGTGAGCATCTAAAATTATTGCTCGTCGTGCAGTTGTGCTGCCAGAGACTGACAGATTGCTACAGCATGGTCTGCAGTGAATTTATGAAGCCTGAAACTGACCTTTGGGTGCTCGCATGCAATATTTGTGGTGTAAATTAAACACCAGCGGGGATTATCAACAGAAGAAGGCCATAGTTCTACCAACACTGACAAAATTGTCCTCATCTTATTTAGAGGCCAACTGATTTAACCCATTAAGACCGGGGACGCGTGTCATTTTAGATTTCTTTGGCTATTCAAAAGTAGCAGATATACAAGCTCATAGCGCGGCACCGAGTGCTGCGCTATGATATGAGCTTGTAGATCTGCTATTTTTGAAAAATCGTAAAAAAAAGCATTTTTATCATTTTTTTCAAAACATTTTGGGATTTAGAAAACATTTTTAGAATCGGCCTCAGGCCTTAATGGGTAAAGTGTAGAAGATGCTGTCCGTTCTGATCGAGTTGAATCCCTACCAAAACTGATCACCGTATATCAGCATCATTGAATAATATATCTGTCAAAGTAATAAACTCAGAGGGAACAGGCAGTCAATCCTCTCAATTTGAATAACGCAAGTAGCGTGTCTCTGAGCAGACCCTCCCAGCCTCTCGATGTCCCTGTTAAGTTTGCATCCTTCCTTCCTTCCCCCTCTCCTCCTTTTAATCAGCGCCCACCTCAGCCAAAAGCCACACCTCTCTGCCCCTTTCACTGATACTTCATTCACAGCTGTCCTTAGTGCCCCATGACTTGCTAATATTTCCCCTTTCCTCAATATCTCATTAGTGTCCCTCCGTCTGCCTGGCATAGTGTCTGTGTTGTCATTGTAATGTTACCTCTCTCGCCCCAGTTCCCTCGGACATGGCTCTTTCTCTCACGACTGTGTGTCCAATTTCCCGTCCTTGCCTACATGCATCAACTCCTCCTCCACCACCACCAACAACACCACCATCGCCTCCTGCTGCTTCTGCCTTGTTATCTCTCTGTTAAATGCCAGGCTAGAACACTGTGTGATGGGGGAAAAGTACTGCCCTTGTTTATTATATATTTTTTACAGAACAAAACATTACCCATCAAATTTAGCAGGCTCTTGTTATTTCCCCAGGGCGTTTGACCCCATCCACAGTGCTATTCTGCTCCCAACAATATGAGCACCAGCCGGTTCTCTTGTTTTGCTGTGATGAAGAAGGTATATAAACATCTCATTATGCATCTCTGGGAGGCAGAGTGCAGGCAGGCAGACAGGGCCTTTTGACCCAGGCTTGAGCTGGATCTGCGTCCATCTGCTGATGGCTCATTACGGGGACAGTTTGGCAGGTGTTTCTTGAGCTGGTGTAGTACAATGGATCTTATTAGCTCTGTCCCGGCTCAGACAAACCCTCACCCGCCCTCCACCATGCCCTCTCCCTTAACCACAGACACACCAACAACACACACCACTAGCATCACCACCACACTCTGTCCTCCTCCACCACCCCACAACGTCATGTGATACTAAGAGGTACTTAGAGATCGATTTCATTTTTAATCGTGGTAAGTGGATCTTGCCTAGTCTCCGGCTATTTTGAAGAAACTCAGAAGTCCATTTGGCCCCCATGGTTCCCTGCAGAAAAGAAGACTCATCACAGCTGTTTTGGTGGACCTAGGTTCTGTTCCTAGCATTAGCATTTACCCCTACAAAAGGATTAGGTGGCCAACGGCAGCGTTGATGCTATCCTGACTTGAGGAGCTTTTTCTCCCTATAGGAGGATTAGTAATAAGATAGCAGGTAGCCCTGATCAGTTATTAATGAATTCTGTTAGGGTGGGAAGATGTACTATTTTAAGGATTAAGGATTACATACAAAATAAAAAAAAGTATAAATTACAGAACACACAAACAAGTGTTACCTCTGTGTTACTTGCACTTTTGACCAAATGACCTTAAGTCTTTCTGATGAAGCAATTACTGATATAATTATGCTCGTTTTGTGTTTCACAACCGCAAGACATGCACTGTCTGTCACAGAATAGTTTAAAAATGGCCAACGGCCAGTAAAACAGAAAAATGTCTCCTCCTGTGCTCTTGAGCTGTCATCTGCCAGTCGTTGAGAGAATGAGGCAGCACTGTACACATAGCACAGTGTATACATACGATAGATTCTGTGCAAAACAATCATTTTATTCTTATTGTTGCAGGATTATGTTAATGCTACAGACCGTGCAATGAAATAGGCCATCACTGCAGGGACGTCAATTAAAAAAGAAACAGTGGCACTGTGCTGCTCCTTCTTTTTTTTTTTAACCCCCTGCTGGTCTAAAGGGGCTTTTTGGTCCTTATAGATTTTCCTCAAGCTACAAGAGAAAGCCAGTAGTTTATGTCCTCCAGCCATGCTGAAACAAGAGCGCCAAAACATCCCCGCTGCCTCCTCACTGCAATTAGACAAGTTACCCTCCATCTGTGTATTAAATAACACACTGCAGCGTCTCAAGAACATCTCCTGTCAATCACCCGTGTTTTGCATGGGGGAGAAGCACTGCTATTTCACAGTGTAATTTGCACTCCTCTGATAGGCTGTATTCTGCCCTCTACCAAACTGACTTCCTGTTCTCTTTTTGTAGGCTTGACAGATACTGGGGTGGTTGATGTCCCCCCAACTCACCACCGCCTCTCCTTGACCCGGGCTGTGGTCCCTGGAGCATGCCCATACATCCGACATGCCCCTGCTGGTGGGCTGGCTACTGCGCCACTCGGTGGTCATGTGTTTACTGCTGCACAGCCTGGTGCTGATGACCTTCTGCTTCCATCACGCTGCCACCAGTGGCTGCAAGAGCTGCTACTGCTCCGATATCGAGGGCGGGGGGAAGTCAGTGCGCTGTAGCAAACTGCAGCTCAAGGAGATCCCGCAGGACCTCCCAAATGACACGCGGCGCATCTACCTGGACTACAACGAACTCACCACAGTCCCGGCTAATGCCTTCGCCGGCCTGTCACAACTGGTCGAGCTGGACCTATCCCACAATGAGCTGATCCAGCTGGAACCGGGGGCCTTCAGAGGGCTGGGCCCCTCGCTGCAGGCGCTGGATGTGTCTTCCAACAAACTTGTGAACTTTAACCTTGAGGCGTTTGAGGGCCTGCGCGCACGTGCCAACCTGACTAACAACCCATGGCACTGTGACTGCAACCTGCAGATGGCCATGCTTCATGTAGACCTGGAGCCCGCATCACTGGCGGGCATCGTGTGCCACACCTCAGATCCCCCAGACATAGGTGTTGACGGGTTGGCCTTCCTGTTGGCACCAGACATTGACTTGTGCGTGGGGATGAAGAAGACCACAGACGTGGCCATGCTTGTTGTCATGTTTGGCTGGTTTACCATGGTCATCTCTTACCTTGTGTGCTATGTCAGATCCAACACGGAAGATGCCCGCAGACATCTGGAGTACCTTAAATCTCTGCCTGGCAGACCGAGGTCGGAGGAGTCTTCCACCATTAGCACTGTGGTATAGGGGTGTTCCCACACACATTCCAGAAGGAAGCTCCAGCCTGAACCTAATATGGTCATCATTGGTCTCAGACAGTTCTGCATGGCTGTTGTGAGGCAAGGTGGCCGACAAGACATGCGTGCAGGAAAACCAGGCCAGAGCAATCTAGCCCAGATTAATAATTCAGCTATCAGCGGCCCATTAGGAGTTTGCATTGGCTGAGTATACGGTCTAACCTGCACACTTGCGGAAAAAAAAGCAGGAGGCATGTTTTAGGTAAAAACTGAAAATGGGATTTAAATGGGATTTATCCAGTGGTGCATGCACCTAGATGCACCTCTCTATTCTTTACGCAGACCATTCAGGAGACTACATCAAACAGCAATATAAACAACAGGAAGGGGCGACATGCAGGTTATGCTCAACTATTACTCACTCTGTTACTCCAGACCCCTACATGTACAACTGTTTTCCAATAAATAAAAAAAATCATCATACATAAAGTGTTCACTAGTATATTAACAGTGAAATTATATTATTTTCCATTAAAGCTACAATCCGTAAGTTTTAACTTTTAACTTTAGTCTCCCTTTTCTTGACGGACAGGAGTAATTGCAACAATGTCCAAACTAATATAAAGATGGCAGCATATCGAATACCTTTATTGACATTGCCAACAACCAGTAGGTGTCCTACCTGACAGACACTAGGGTTGAAATCTTTCATTGGAATAATAGGGAGAGGCTGGGAGACCACCTCCAACCATTGCATGTGCTAGTTATATTGTACTAGACCATACCCGGTCGGCGCAGCGCATCCGTGGGGGGATATGCGCACATGATCTGGCAACCCGGGAGGCAGTTCGTCCCATAGCTGGGCAGCCCCGTAACCATGGCGACAGTGTTTGACACAAAAACGCTAATAAGAAGCTGAGATTTGATGAAATTGAAAAATGGGCTTCACAGTTGCGTTCAGATGGTAATGGTCAATGGCTGTGTGCAAAATCAGAGCAATTGGTCCAGCCAGTGAGGAGAACCGGGTAGCTTCACCTCCACTACAAACGCACAGAGGTTACTAGAATTATAGTAGGATTAACAACTCTGCCACACAGATTGGTTCAAATAACATTTTAGTCATTTTAATAAGTACTGGATTGTAGCTTTAAAGATGCATGTTTCTCGTATGGGTTTCTCTTTATAATATAGTTGATTGAAGATGCCGTGTAAAACACAAGGTAGGCGTACCAGGCCAGCTACACCCCAGCTGACCATTGCCTGTACAGGGTTTTAACAGAGTTATAATTTCAATAACACTTAAACACGTAATTATTCAGCTCACTGTGCTGATGCATCAGATCACTGTATGGTGAAGGACTCAAGATGCCTTTGATCAGTTGTAGCGACTATGAAAGCTCCATACTGATTAGCTCTTCAGAGTTCCAAGCTACACATGCTTACCATTTGACAGGAAACTCCTCCCAGTTTCTGCTATAGAGAGAAAACAACTTCCTCCTATCCATACATACATACATACATACGTAAGCCCATGAGAACGGAAATGTGTTCTTTATAGTTGCCTATTTCCTGCGGCAGTAAGCGCATACTGAGGTCAGTCCATGGGGAGCTTCGGTCAATTTATCAAACACTGCCCAGCAAAGAGGGAAATGAGTCATCACCCAAGGGTGAAGGACACACTGTGGTAACAAACTGTAGGTCCACCTGATAGCAGCAAACTTCACACACTAGGCTTGACATTTGCTGTCCACCTGAAACCAGAAACACAGCCGTGCATCTGGAATTACGCCTCAGCATAATATGCAAATCTTGGTATTCTTATCTTTGGCCATATCTTCCCATTGAAGTATTTATGTGATAAGCAGAGCATTATGGCTAATTAATACTTATGTTGTATAAAGTTAGCCTAGAAGTACATACGTTTCCAGCTGAAAGGTGATAGTATTTTAGGTTTGAATTGGGTTTCAGAGATGGATTCAGGGTTCAATTCGTTAAAAAAAAGAAGACATTTCTGTTTGTTGGGGAAACACATTCGTAACCACTTAAGCCCTACAGTATATAATTCTTCTTACGACCAATAACGAAAGTAGCTGACCTACAAGCTCACAATGCATCATGATATGACACGTTTTTGATTTTGACACATTTCACCAAAATACGGACACCAGTGTTAATGTGACCAACATAATTATTGTATTAAATTGTCAAATTGTGATTATCCAAAAAAAAAGACATTTCTCGAAAAGAAAATGCATGTATTTAATTCAGTCTGACCAGACGAGAATAAAATATATCCCCACCGGCGATAAAAATTAATGACCAGAAGGGGTGATATACAGAAGACTGGAGGCAGGGATCCCCCCATCCCCCCAGCACATCCAACCCAGCCTGTCATGACCAAATGAAAAAGAGGAGACAAAAAAGCGAGATATACAGTAGTAAATTTCACGTCCTTCGCTGCGCTTCGGCAAATGAGTCATAATTGGTCATTCTCACCTCTTCACCACACAGTGACCATGAGCAAAATACAGAGAAATGTCCTTGATTCTGTGGCCATAATTAGTTGTCTGATTAGAGCATTTTCCCCTGTGTTTCCCCCTCTGTCTGGGGAGAGGTGTCCAGGGCAGTGCTGGGAGCCTCACAGTCTGATGAGTTCATTCCCATGGGTCTCCCAAGCAGCATTGTTGGGGGCATGACCTGGCAGTCCATTAAGCAGAGCTGTCTGGGATATGGATCTACTAATTCAGGAGTTGCCAAATGTTTCCATGCCATGGACCCCCAAATAGCCATATATCTTCTGGCTGCGGCGCCCCTATTGTGAAATGGCTTTAAAAACAACAGAAAATAGTGAAACAACCACGTGTTGCCCTTTGCTCCTTTCCAATTGCTCCCCCGGCAGCCCCCACTTTGAATACCTGTATAATTCACCAGTCTTAGTCAAAGAGGGAAAGGCACCTACATTTATCTGCAGTGGATTATGTACGTATATGCAGAGTAGATGCAGATGAGACAGGTAATAATTTACTTCGTATCACTCTTCAGCCAACAAACAAAATAAATGGATTGAAGAATGTAACAGCCCTGGACCATTGACAAACCATATATCTTTCACAGCGGAAGAAACAAAGGGCTGCAGCTGTTTTCACAACGACAATATAGAAAGAGCTTTTCTTGTCGTTTTGCAAATGACTATGTAAGATTAACCTAGTCCTAGTGCAGTGTTGAATAATGAAATTTGATGTTCACGTTCTGTCAACAAGGGTATCCCTGTTTCAAACACACAAGATGCCTCCAGACCGGAGCACAAGCCAATAAACTATGCATGACAGCCATAAAAAGACTTGAGGAGAAAGTCTGGGAAGGCATACATCAACTCAATTGATTTGATTCTAAAACTACGAAAAAAACTGAGGGGGGGAAAGGAGGCCAGAGGGATCAACCGTATGCCCCCCATCCTCCCCACTTTCACTAGTGCCTGGATAAACCCTGCCTGGGTAAAGCACTTTCTGAACCCCTGATCTCAGTAGCAGAAATGACAAAATGTATTTGCCACAATCCTTCTCTCTCCTCTTCTACCTCTTTCTCACACATCTCTGTCCCCAAGGCAACGCCTCTGCCTCTTCCACACTGCAGCTAGAACTATTGCAGCATTTATCTCCTGCCAGAAGCCCAAGGACAGGGCTTTCTGTGGCGACTGGAGAGCAGCTTAGGGTTGTTCTGCTATTCATGGCCCAACCTGACTGCCTACAGTTTGAGGTGATAGGTTCTCTCTCCCGCACTCCCCCGCGTCTCGGCTGAGTTTTCTTTACAAGGCAGTTGTTATTGATCTTGGCAGAGTTAATCTGAAGGAAGTCCAAGTACAGCCTCCCGTGATGAGCAGGAGGTTCAGCGGCACTGAAAAATAGATGTTAAGCCTCTCTCTCTCTCTCTGACATTTCCTGCCACACGCATTGGTTCCCTCATCTCCGTCTTGTCCTGGTGGCGTAACTACTCACCTGAGGGGGCATTGAGGACAATCAATGCAAGAGAGAGTACTGTGTGCGCACAGGGTGTGCGTAAGAGAGAGTCCTACGTGCGTGTGTGCACGCTTGCGTGTGTGTGTGAGGTGAGTGTATGTGTGTGTTTTAGTATGCCATTGTCAGTTTCAGCTATTGTATGTGAGTGTATACTTTCTTTTGTACACCAACATGTACGACAGGTGTGAGTTTGAGCGTGTGTGTTTGTTTGTGTGTGTGTGTGTGTGTGTGTGTGTGTGTGTGTGTGTGTGTGTGTGTGTGTGTGTGTGTGTGTGTGTGTGTGTCTGTCTGTGTGCGTGTTTCTGTGCGCACGCGTGCACCAGTTGTGCTCGTACGGTGGTAGTCTGGTAAGGTAACACGTCCATTCTCCAGCACACATAGATGTCCTTGGGCTTAATTTAAATTTCAGACCAGCTCAGCTTGCCCCGCCTGCTACCCCAGACACGCTACACTGGTGTGAGCATTACAACTGCTGGGTAATGGGACACATTAGTGGGGGATAGGGTGGCACATCCAATCCCGCAGAGCGCAGCCTCACTCGGCATTAGGTTGCAGGTGACAATCATGTTTCCAGGCTCCTCTGTAGAGCACTTGGGGTTTCTTAGCGTGTACATCCGTGGGTTTCCTCTTCCGGCCCAAAGGTAACGCGACACAGAGGAAGACTATACATAGTGCGTTGTAAAAAATAATGAATGTCCGGCCTCTGTGTCACTCTGAGAGTGACCAAATGGACCCATGAGGGTCCACATGGGTCCATTTGGTTACATAACAAATGGATAATTAACACTGAGATTTTACTGTGTGGCATATTTCTATAGTGAGTTATCAATGTCTGAGGAAACATCCTCTCTTGGTTTGCTTCATGATTTCTTGTGAACTGGAGACATGCTTGATGATTGGAGTGGGTTGAGCCACTTCATACTGTATGCTACGGCTCCCCCTGTCTTTTCAAGTACGTAAGTGTGCAAGAAAGAAACATATTATTGATTCAGGGATGGGTCACTACTTTAAAGGCTCTGGTCTAGTGGCGAGCCCTTTTTTAACCTCATTAAAGTCGACTGAGCACCAGTGCCTTTTCTTTTAGACATAAGACACACACATTCCAGGCCTGATTCAGACCGGGAGCTTCCCAGTACAACTCCTAACCTTTGAGCAGCTAACAGTATAATTGGTTGTTAAATATCTTTCTCAATGACACATTGACCTTAGAAGGGAAAAGCACTTCTCATCCACCTCAACTGGTCCCTACTGGTTTCAGAATCCAAAAGCTATTTCCCTATAATCCCTAAGCTTACAGCTGTGGTTTCAAACACATTATGTACAGTACTGACTGTCAGTTGCTTCCCGATTGGATGGATGGATGGATAGATAGGACATGTAGGTGCATCCACACGCACGCACGCACGCGCACGCACGCACGCGCGCACACACACACACACACACACACACACACACACACACACACACACACACACACACACACACACACACACACACACACACACACACACACACACACACAGACACAGACAGAGAGAGAGAGAGGGAGAGACCCTCTTGTAGATGGCCACCGCTTTCAGAGACATGCTGTAAAAAATAAAAAACGGGTAGTAAAGTACAGTGATTATGAATAGGGTACCGAAAACCAACAGCAGATTCCTTGCTTGGCTCGCACTTGGACGGTCCATTAGAATAACCATACAGAAGGTGGACACTGGCAGTCACATTATATTATTTGATCAAAGAGACAGACCATTAGGCTATGGAAGATGTTTTATTTCCCCTCTCTTTAAACACCAATCAATATCTGAAATGTAATAATTCCGTTGTCTTGGCTTCCTGCTTCCCATTTCAGAGAGCTACAAACATTTTCCTGCTCTACTGTACATCATGTCTCTGTAATTTCTAGGATTCTCTTACTCCCCCAGAGATCTGAGCTCCACACTGTATCTGCAAAATGACCTCACACCTCCTCCCACATAACATTCCACAAATGTTTTGCAATGTCTTTGTCCAGTCACATTTCATGAGAAGGGAGGTTATTTGGTTAAGCTGAAATAATAGACAGAATTACCGTCAAAGATGTCATATTATGAAGTTGATCCATGAAAGGACACTGAACCTTTGCCTCAGGAAATTGTCACGGGGGACCACTCAGGTTCTCAGGGACTGTTTGTAACTTTTGAATGGAGGACAGTACATTTGTTAAAAAACATTCTCCTAACATTTATATAACCAGGAAGATAAAAAAAATCAATTTTTCAAGAGCGCACAATTAACAAAGTTGTGGACATAAAACCAACATAATAATTTGAAAGGAAAGTATAAATTATGGAATAATAAAATATAATAACATTCATCACAGGTCATCAACAAACAAGGGCGATATGAATGAATCAAAACATCTGCAGCCAGATTAGTTATTTAAGTTAATTAAGTTATTTACAGGATTACCTCCGGTGAGACCTAGCCTGACACTCAGCCTGAATTTTCATTTCGTTTCACTCCATTATTCAGTCTGAAAGCCCTCTCAGTGCAGCCGTTTTCTGAGATGGGGGCGTGGATAAAATTGGACTCTTTTGGCTAACGATTCAGGGGTGGAGCCAGGCTAAGTGAGACCAGCTTCCAAAGAGAATTTTTCAACTGATTCCAAGCAGAGGGAGCAGCATACTTACAGTAAATGCCATTCTCCCTAATGTACAACATGCTTTAGAGACAGAAAGCAGGAATAAGTCCTGGGAGCAAAGATAATAACTTTCCATACTTTTTGAAGGATGTAGCTCCATAGGTAAGGTGGAAGCAGACCCAGAATAGCCTTTATAAATAAGAATATAATGGTTAAGACCAAGGCTGGACAAGGCAGACCATCCAACCCAAGCATACAAAAAGCAATGGTAAGTAAGGGGATTCGGTCTCAGTACTCCATGGTAGAGAGTAGCTATTCAGCACATGTACGCCTTTGAAGATGCATGTACAGTTTATAACTTGTCCAGCACAGACACAAAGGTGGCAGCAACAAGTCACCCTTTGGCTTCGCCATCAAAGGAAAAGCAAGATTTCTTTCTGAAAATAAAAATCCAATTTTAACTTAACGTTTTTCATCAGTTGCTGAATGTGAGGCTCAGATCAGAGAGAATAATAAATTATAATTCTGTATTGAGGTACAGACTGTATCTGAGTAATGATGGGATAGATCATAAGGGGGCTGGTGAGGCTTCACCCAGGCAGGTGTGTTCGAGAATGCTCAAGGCCTGCCCTGCCCAACCGGGGGCTCCCCTACAACAGCACAGGTTTTTAAAGTGGGGGCTGCGGACCACCAGCAGAGCCAATTCTAAAGCAGAGGAAGAATAAAAACAAAATAAATAAATAATGTGTGTGTGTGTGTGTGTGTGTGTGTGTGTGTGTGTGTGTGTGTGTGTGTGTGTGTGTGTGTGTGTGTGTGTGTGTGTGTGTGTGTGTGTGTGTGTGTGTGTGTGTGTGTGTGTGTGTGTAATTGACCCCCCACTGACCCCACCCTGACCACACCCCAACTATGTATGACTGCATCTATGCTTTGGAAAACAGTCAGCAGTGATGTGCAATGTGCTAAACATGCCAGACATCCGGTATGGTCTTTAAATAAGCACGCAATAGTCATGGCAATGCAATGACCTGGGTTGATGCACTGTGTTCTGTCTGATATGCAGGAATTATACTGCTACATGCTGTTCAGAATTTGAATGTGTTACGTTTTTTCCATGGCCACGGCCCAGGGTTACTATCTCTATGGGGGCTTGTATCATGGGTGGACAGGAAAAGGAGTACAGAGGTCTGGTCGAAGGTTGACACAAGAAGAACCACCTCCAACTGAGAGCATTTCCAAGACCAATGAAATGGTGGTGAACTTTTGGAAGGCCAGGCCTCTCCTGCTGCCGGTGACTGGGTTTATATCTGGACCGGACACTGAACACCGATGCTCTCTACAGGAAGGGACAGGAGATGGCTCCATTTGGTGGTGGCCTGTCTATGGGCCTTCAGGGTCAGGTGACAGTTTACTATTTGTCCCCTGACAGACCCTATTAGTAATACGTTTTTTTTTTCTCTCCATGCACGTCTCCACAACTCATCTTTAAGACAACAAATGCCAACAACATGGGTTTAACCTCATCCTCATGCCGAGCCATTGTTCTGAATGAGCTAACAACACAAGGCAGCCAAACAGTGTTTCAAAGCGGGTCAGCGACAGGGCCACAGAGCGGGGCCTCAGCAGTGAATAATGACCTCCTTTCATGTCCTTGTTTGATTGGAGATTAGACCAGTGTGGATTTCAGGGATCAGATTTGGTGCCTTCACTTCACAGCCTACCAAGCATGGCCAGATGTGACAAATTTACAATGACTGACCAGGAGCCCTGGTGTCAGAGCATGGAGAGGAACTGATCTGCTACAATAGCCGGGCAGGTTACAAGATTTGCTCCATGTTGTTCACTTTAAATTGATAGTATTATGGGGCATTTGACAATGTTTCCAATTTACTCAGAGTGAGACAAACTCATGGATGCCAAACTATATTGTTAGGATTTTGTATGTACTTGTGAAAATGTTTTTTAAATACATAAATAAAATACTAGCTCTAATGAGTAGCATTAAATCCTCTGCTTTGGAGGTCTATTTCCCCCAAAATAGAACTTTCCCTTTAAATCTCACTGCAATATAATTTTGAGGTGAGAGGATTCAACTGACAAATTGAGATGGAGTGGATGGATACTGTATGTGAAGAAACTTACATAATGAGAACACCCTATAGTGACTAGAGGACATTTAAGGAATAATATAGGGGACTAGGCTCTGGTTCCCTAATTTCCTTAAATTTGCCAAAGACACCAGGGGCTATAGACCAATTATTTGTTTACTAACATTGAGACTGGACGCACAGGTGATTGTTTCACGCAATCAATTTCCAACCTGTTGTTTCGGGGTACGCTGGACCTGACAGAATGGGTTTCATTGACCGCATACTGGTTGCACGCATACTGGTTCTTATCAGTGTGACGTCGTCTGTTAAGGGGTCTATAGGCGCTGGTTTGCTCTCTATTGTAAAATGTTTGTAGAATTTGTGGTATCAAAGTAGGCCTAATTCAGTTGATTAAAATATATACCATGTGTCCAGTGAGCAAACTAAAATCATCCTTTTTGACACAATTCCTTGTGCTTTATTATAACTTTGAGGTTGAGGAGCTGGGTGGACATTTATTAACCTGAGCAGTGCGTAGGTGTTGTTTAGTTTGCAAGACCTGTGCTCCATTTTAAGGGGCCACAAGATGGCATTCTTCTACAAGTCAGTGCTACTGCTAACCCTAGTCTCTAGTCTCTTCACTATTCAACACAATGGTTCAGTTTTTGAACAGACAACGATTCTCAACAACAATTCTGAACAGAAACCTAGCAGTAGCAGTATGATTCCAGCATAGACATTGAACAATCAGACAGAACACTGCGTATCAACCAAGATCAGTGCGTTACCATGACTATTTCCATGATTATTTCTTAAAGCAGTGGTTCTCAACCTGTGGGTCGGGGTCCCCACATGATTTTTGACAGTGAACTGACAATTTAAGGAATTTTAAGACCTTTATTAATGCCTAAAAAAAATATCTAACATAATCAACATAACTATACTATAAACATCAGGTCAAACATTGGCCAAATTGTCAAATATTATAAGAAACAGGCAAAAAAATGTGAACGCCTCGCAAAACGAGGCGTTGTGAGCTTGTAGATCTGCTATTTTCACAATATTTATCAGTGGAACCGAAGGGGGGGGGGGGGTTCACAGCCTGAAAAGGTTGAGAACCACTGTCTTAAAGGACCATACCAGGTGTCTGGTATGTTCAGCCCATTGTCTGAATCATGGAATACTTACCATCACTGCTGACCATTTTCCAATGCATAGACGACGAGTCATTCACAGTGTCGGGGGGTGTGGTCAGGGTGGAGTCAGCATGGGGTCAAGGAAGGAAGATGTCAGAAGGAGGAAAAGGTTGTTGGTGGTAAGGTGGGGGCTATAAAGATGCATGGCTGCAGAAACATTAAAAAAAGATTTTCCCTGTGAAATTTTAGGTTATGGATGATTTCTTGCATAATAATCCCATAATACAGTAAATCCTAATCTTTGCACCAAAGATTCATATGTCAGAGTCAGAGAGTCTGGTTTAGGCCAGTAACTGTAAATAGATAGGAGACGGTTCAGCTGAAATTCATCAGTGCACATCACTGAACTATGGATGCGTCACTGATGAAATCATCTGCACAAATATGAACTCCTTTCAGTTCCAGTTTGGTCTTAAGTTAACACTTCACTTCAAGTTTTTCTTTTTGTACATCTCCCAAGAATCATTTTAGGGAATTTTAAACATATATACTAGACTGATGCCCATTAGGAACGATGGCTTTTGGGAATGCATGCCCCTCCATTAATGCAATAGGGCATAGCAGTGGCGTCCATTTTGTGGTGACAGATAGAAAAGGCATTCATTTTTCCTATAGAGATTTCTGCAAATATTTATGTACATTATTTTAAGCCTGGAACCATTTTATTGTGTCCAAAAAATATTTGAATATTTAATTATATGATATACTATATTTAGTAAATATTTGCAGCTCTCAAAAAAAATGGACTCAGAATCAAATGTTTTATGGTCATGATTCACCAGGATCCTGGATGGCTTGGTTCCAGGCTTAAAATAATTTAGATAAATATTTTCGGAAATCTCTATTCTCTATGGGAACAATGAATGGGCTTTCAATCCGTGACACCACAAAATGGCCTCAGGAATGATGCAAGTCAGGAATTCTTTATTTTGAAGTTCTATAAATAAAAGCAATCCCTCCAAAGTCTTTGAATAGGGGTCAAATGTCATGCATGTGTCAGCAGAAAATTGCATCATTAGCCACCTTCCCCTTTTTCTGGGGAAAGACACATGCGTATTGCGTATGTCTTTCCTTCCTTTCATATGACATACATGCATCCTGCTCCAATTGTACCCCCCCCCCCCCCCACACACACACACACACACACAATTTGCCCCTGTTCAGAGAACATGCCCCAAGTCATCATCATTTCTGTGTAATTTGTTCTTCTAGCGAGCGACTCATATTAAAAATGTACATGTCACAGCATTCATCAACGCAGGAATTTCACTTTCATTTTTGGTATTAAACGAAACAGGAAAACAGTGGTATTGCCTAAGAGTTACACTGCCAATTAATTGACAAATGAGAGATAGGACTCACATTTACATAAAATAATATATGCCAATGGGGTGATTTTTTTCTCTCTTGTGAATTGTTTTAAAATTCAAGTCCCAATAAAGAATTTAATATATTTACTTCTTCAATATTTTGAATGGTCATTCAGTCTTCTTCTTTTCTTTTTTCCCCTTTTTTTAAAGAGATGTGATATTCCTTTATTATTTGCGTACTGATGCTGTGTAATGTTTGTGGATATCCCATTATCCTGTCTATAGGGCCATGAGCAAAATGTGTAACTGCTGTCAGTGCCAAAATAAGATGAGTAACCTCGGCAAGAATGTGAGAGGGTAAAGGACAGGAGGTTAGTATTCTTGCACTCTCATATTGACACTTCTATTGAAGTGTGACAATGATGGGAAATCCCAAAATATCTCCATGGACTTGGAGAGGTAGACTATATATATGCCTTTAAGTGTAAGCCTTAATTCATAGACACTGTTCACTTGAGTTGAGTTCAATATTTGAAATACTTTCCTTGAGGAGTGGCTTACTACAATGAACATTTTGATTGGTAAGTGGAGCAGTAACTGTTGTCTGTGTACATGCCTACATCCCCGTTCAGTGGCCCACTATAGGAGCGACACACTGGAGGAGGAGGT
Organism: Gymnoscopelus microlampas; assembly: GCF_963454915.1. NCBI lineage: Eukaryota > Metazoa > Chordata > Actinopteri > Myctophiformes > Myctophidae > Gymnoscopelus > Gymnoscopelus microlampas. The sequence continues at coordinate 23,530,944 of NC_139951.1, read as the reverse complement.
CTGAAGGGGGAGGTAGGCCCACACGCATTAGACTGCACAATTCTAGCCTACTCATGTACTGAGCAGTTCATGTCAACGTTTGGTAGGTGATTTACTGATTTTTTAAATTAGTTTTTTAAGTTATGATTTTTAATTTAGGGAACATCAGCAGCTTATATTCCAGCTATTTATCTCTGGCTAATGATGCACTTGTAATGAAGTTTAGATTGTGAGTCTAAATTATGAGTAGAGAGACTAGTGGATCAAATGTAACGTTTACTGTTGCTAAAACTGTTAATCATTTTTGCTATGTTTAACCAGGACGTTTCATATTTCTGTAACTATTCTCAACTACTAGGACGCCCATAAATCTATTTTAGCCTAAGGGGGGCAAGCCTAGTAGGTTACTGAGGTCAGTCAGCACAGCAGCACATAGAGGCGTTGTGACTGCTGATGAGACTGGTCGTATTGTTCCTTCAAAGCAATGGTGTAAAGTAACTAAGTACATTTACTCAAGTACTGTAGCCTACTTAAGTACAATTTTGAGGTATTTTTACTTTAGTGGAGTATTTCCAATTTTCAGTAGGCCTACTTTTACTTCTAGGCTACTCCTCTACATCTCAGAGGCAAATATTGTACTTTTACTCCACTACATATTATTTGACAACTTTAGTTACTAGTTACTTTGTAGCCCTGGTCCAGGTTCTCGCTATGGACCAGGGCTAGGTACTTTGAAGTTTTTGATTATTATTACAAAACATACATTACCCACTTCAGCCTTATATATACGTTTCGTTTTCGGCCATTTGAAAATAGCTGCTCTACAAGTTCACAATGCCTCACGATGCAATTTTCAAAAGATTGTAATACTTTTTATACATTTGAAAACTTGTGAAATGGGACATTCAGCATAATGAGTAGGCTACACTACTTTCTACTTAATTGGTACTTTAAGTACATTTTGATACCAATACTTTTGTACTTTTACTTGTAACAGTCAGAGCATGTCTACATTGCAGTATTGATACGTTTTACTTAAGTAAAAAATGTGAGTACTTTTTCTACCACTGCCTTCAAGGGAGACTCTCATCTTCTGCCAGCCAATGAGCGCTGTGTTGGATTGTTATCGCTGTGGTGACTAGACGGTCTCTGCACGGTCGGTACTGAGTCTGACTCTCTGACACACAGATTTCTTGTCTCTTGCAGTGATCGTCATTTCGTGCAACATGGCCACCTTCGCCCGGAGCGCACCTGTCCTGGAGCTGAAAGACACAGAACATGCATCACGTGCCGCGGAGCATGCACTGAGTTTAACGCACAAGATCCTGGAAGACATTCCCGAGACGCACAAGTCCTGCATAACCCACCCGGATGTAAGCAGCAATGCATTGTTTTCTCCTCTTCTTGTATATATATATTTTTTTAAGTTAAACTGGTTGTTGTGGGCAATCTATCTATTTTTTAGACTGAACTGTCCATTCTCATGCATCAAGAGATGCATGAGAATCTGGTCCAGAGCGTTAGCGAGTTCTCCCTAACGCTCTGCCAGGCGCGCTGCTATTCTCATAGACCGAAAATTCCACTACCGAGCAAGGTCTCCAACTTTAGTAAATATAAACATTTTCTTTTTAGTTATTCACCAAAACAAAGACAGTTTTGTGTTGTTGAAAGTCTATTATTCAGGGTGGGAAGCCTCTCAGCACCCCAACTTTTCTGTATAATACGCTTTCTAGGCAGAAAATAAAATATGTCCGCCAGACGGAAATTATTGTATTTACTCTACTGCGCCCTCTACAGATCTGGTTAATATAAATTACCATTGACCAGATCTGTAGAGGGCGCAGGGAATAAATAAAACAATGTCCATCTGGCGGACATATTTTATTTTCTGCCCAAAAAGTGTATTATACAGAGAAGGTGGGGTGCTGAGAGGCTTCCCACCCTGGAGTATAGACTTTCAACAACACAAAACAGATTTTATTTTGGTAAGAAGCGAAATAGTTATGTTTATTTTTTTACTAAAGACGGAGAATGTTCGGTCTATGGGCAGAGCAGCACGCCTGACAGGGCGTTAGAGATAACTCACTAACGCTTTGGACCAAGGCTATGTTTTCCTCCTCTTCTTGTATATATTGTTTAAGTTAACCTGGTTTAGACTGACCTGTCCATTCTCAGCATAAAGAGATGAGACGAGAAGCTCCCTGGATCTAAATGTGCTGCGCAGTTATAACTGCGACGGTTATTATGTAACACAGTCTATTTACGTGGTTGCCTAGGCTATATTGTAGCGTTTTTTTTAATGTTTTCATTTTTGTATTTCAGGAAAGCAATTAGTGATATGTTTTGAAATGCATGAGGCTAGGCTACAATAATATGGCCCTTGTTATGATGACGCTATTATCTGCCTATCACCCAAATTGTGATCACATGATTTCTCTGCAGCACAGCCTCTGGAAACACATTGTCTTGGATAATTATCTAAAATGTGCCTTAAAAATAAGACGTCGTAAGGGATGCAAGCAGCCTAGTAGGCTTTAACAATGTAGTGTTAGTGTAGTAGGCTAGCCCACTGGCTACAATTACATGTCAAAAAGGTTCGGCAACCTTTTTGACATGAAGTGCCATGTTTTCATCTTCAGTGTGCCATATCAACATTTGTCATAATTAAACACAAGTTTAATTATGACACCACATCAACATTTTATATTACCAACTGATTTTGATTGTCCATAGGCTATACATAACCTTTATTTTAGTTTCTTCTTTAGAAAGATCAGGATGTAATGATCATTAAACAGTTTGAATGAATGTAGGATTATGTGCAGGATGTAATTTGTATATGGATGTGAGTGGACTTTTATTAATTTAACTGACTAAGCTTTTTTTTATATATCTAATTTAACATGAAAAAAACTCTCTCTCACATGTATGCCAGTGTTGATCACCCTCCCCTGTGCCAATGATGGCACCCGTGCCTAAGGTTGCCTACCCCTGTGTTATACTTTACTGATTTGTTGGTGTTGTAGGCTATAGGCTACAGGTTACTGTAACTATATGGCCTATAATTACATAAGCTTTAATTCCAATTCCATCTATTACAGACTTTTGACCTCAACTCAACTGAAAATAGTAATTTGGCGGGTATGGCAGGAACTATTGGAATCCCATCCGCTCCGGTACTCAAAGCCCTAACACAGGACTTTACTATGGTGAGTATCTGAAGAATAGATTAATTTACTCCAATAATAAAGCACATTTTTTCAGTTTTTCTTTTTTCTTATTCTGGCCTGGACTCCCTTGAAAAAGAGATGTTTCACTGGAATAAAAGTGGAAAAACAATAATAATGTAATAACAAAATAATGAATTAAAATGGCTCTTTTTAGGAGATGAGTCTGAAAAGGATGTCTGAGGGTCTTCAGCTGCACCAAGCATTACTGAATGAAGTCTTTCCTCGGCTGAACAGGAATGAGCGAGTGGATGGCCTATTGGCTGACATCAGAGACCTTCTCACTCAGATCCACACGGTAACAGATGTTTATTGTTTTTCAAAATGTTAATTTATTAAAAAAGAAAAAAGTAAAAGAAAAACAGCTGAATTATATGAAACCAAGCCAAACTGGGTTTCAAGAGGGCACATTGGTAACAACACTTTGGTGACACGCTGTTTTCTTTGTGTGTACCTGGCAGATGGTGAAGCCCCATGTTCAGCCCACTCTGAAGTTAAGTCTCCCTGGGGAATACGAGGTCCAGGTGGCCACACACCTCGCCCTGGTGCAGCTTCGGTCCTTTGGGTGTGATATGGTGCGCAGCCTGCGCAGTATCATCCCTGAAAACGAGGAGATGGACTGTTGTTATTAGGGAATGTTCCCATACCCCGAGTGCTTTTGGCTCATGTCCAAAACGTGTCACATTTCGCCATATTTTAGCATGGCATTTATTTATTGAAAAATGTATTTATGAAATCCTATTTATTATTTTAGTACATGTATTTATATTTATTTTAAATATATATTGTTATTTATTAGAAAGATACTTTTGTAATAAAGCTGGACTTACAGGCAAAGTGATGCCCTGAAGTAGCATTAATAGTAGGCTAGGATTGACATGTATTGCCAATTTAACCCTAATGTGTAACGGGTATGTATCCAACACAGTAGGGAGAATTGTTTAACAGAAATGTCAATTTTTTTATTTATTATTTATTTATTGTATAGAAAGTGTAATGATTGAATCAATCAAGAGTAATTGAAAGTGAAATAACTACATTTTTTTTATAATTATGTGTGAAATTTTTATGATCAACTGTCGAATAAATATATTTTTTATCACAAAACGTGGTTACATTTTTTCAAACTGAGATAATACAAAATGATAGAAAAGGGCTGCAAATTGCTGTTCTTTTACCAATCAATATTTTATTTATTTATTGGATAGTACAGTGAAGAGTGACAGGAAACAGGGAGAGAGAGAGACACGCAGCAAAGGCAGTCGAGCTTGGGAATCGAACCCACAACTCGCTGTCAGGCTGCATTAGAGCCTAAATGTGGTATGCGCCTTAACCACTAGACCATTGGCACCCCTACCACTCAATATTGTAATTACAATTTGATTTTGGATAAGATTGAGTACACTGTATGTACCAAAGTCACAACATTTTAAGTAGAAATATCATTTAATTGCTGCAGAAACATTTGATGTGGTGTGTAGGTACAGGACTATCGACCACATAATTACAATGTCCCAGGTTTTGTTTGTGGTTGGAGATCTGTATTGCATGTCTTCCTTTCTCTGCACTCAGTTTCCCATAAAAATCACATGTCTAAATGTAGCAACAAAAAAAGGCCAGAAAATACATTACAATTCTAGACCAAAACACAGACAATGGAATTCAGAAGTAAAATATAGGCTCTTGCGTCATAATCGGGCACTTATTTTTACCTCATCACCAGACAATGATTTCCTCAAAAAGTGTTGCAACTGGCAGTTGACATAAGCAGTCACTGCACGGATGAAGGATTCTCCAAAGCCCCAGGGAATATTGGGTGGTGTGTCACAAACATGTGATCAGTCAGATGATAGTGTGCCATTATGATCTCTTATTTTTAGATGTTAGTAGGGTTAATAGGATTTTAAAGACATTAAAGATGACAGTGATGACATCACAATGACCCCGTAGCCCCTGTAGTGCTAAATGCTGCTCTGAGAGATGATTGAATCATAGAATTGAAGTCATAATGGAGATATACCACCTAATCATTCAAACTAATGAAAATACCTAACCTTACTAAGAGGCAGGTGACATGGCTCATGACAAGTATACAAGTGAATAGGAAAGTACCAGTCAGTTGACTTTGTCATGTTAAAACGTTAAAAACACACTTCAATATGAAAAACTGACAGGGTGACACAAAATGCAAGTTTCTCTTGAGTTTATTATAAAAGTCAGTATGTACATTTTTCTTTTAATATGCAAAAAACAGTCTTTGTTTTCCAAATGTCAGATGGCATGACTTCAAACCCAAACTGACACAGATCTACTCCACTTGGGTAGTGAAACTGTCATTGCCCCCCGCCTCTCATGTTGTGCCATAATCATGAGACGCTGAATTGGACTGTGGTAACTCTGCGGTGTACGGCCCTATAGGGCCGCAATGGCTTTGGCAGCTACTCTCCTTCCTAGAGGCAGGGTTAGGTCGGTGATGGCTAGGACCACCTTGGGCTTGGCCAGGGCAGGCAGCTTCACAAGCTCCGAGACCTGGTTCACAAAGACAACAACTTTTATTAGCCATGTGAATGAACAAGGATGATTTCACACGCACAAACAAAAATGAGTGTTTTCACATAGTCCTTTTTAAGCAAACCAAATTCAGTCCCCTGTCTGAGGACATTTAGAATACATTGGCATACAGCATGATTCATTTTCTCACACATTTAGATACATCTTTCTCCACACCACTCTTCACAATCATGATTAAAATACTGGAAGGAATGATCTACTTACTTGTGCAAGTGTGAAGTCACTTTAATTTCAGAAGATAACAGGACAATTTTCATTACATTCTAATTCAAACGTCACTATTAAAAAAGGCTTATGTCACGGTCAAAATGACAGAATTCCCAATCAGTTCATTAGTGTATCAGATTCAGGTCACATGGGCTACCTGGATGATGACATGAGACTGATAAGATGGCTGAGTGAATCCAGCTGTGGGAGATCCACTTTATATCAAGTGAGGGAGAGAGATGGAGAGAGAGAGAGACAACGAGAACGCCATAGAGAAAGACAGTTTGTGTGATGTTACGTCGTCAGACATTATTATTAGGGCATGCATCCTGGCAGAAATCTGAGCTCTGCTCAAGTGTGTGGACTTGCATACTTAAAGGGACGTACCAGGCAGCACGTCAAAATCCGTACCTGCTACACAAAATGTGTAGAGGTTGGCAGGTCTGTATGCTATGTCTGTATCTGATAAACTAAGCTAAATGAAGTACTGACAAGTTCACAGCCAAGAGCAGTGGCCAAAACACAAAGATAAAGAAAACTGATTGAGCAGACAATATAATTTGCACTGGGTTGATTTGGCCTCGACAGTGAGTAATGAAAAATGTGCAATATATGGTGCAAGCTCTCAGTCTGTATCTCTACTGGAATTTTGGGATCCACTCCCAGACTTTGTCTTCAGCCTCTCCTTCCTATAATTTCTGCAGCCTGCGGTACAAGAGTATGATTATTAGTATTGGGCAGCTTGCAGATGTGAATGTGAGATTGCAGATTCACACCAATTATTTGCGACATGTGTTGCAACTTGCAACATAATTCCTTTGCAGTGTAATAAAACTGGACAGTCCAGTCCACATCCAGGCGCAGAGCTGGACAGTCGTTTCCACAGCAATGGTTTTGACACTGTCCCTCCCGGCTATGGGATATAAACAGCAGACGGGTGCAGATCATTTTTTGAGTGCTCGATACTGTCCTGTTTTTAGAGGATAATTCACCGTTGTACAATATTATATTTTATACTCATATACTTTCATACAAATATTAAATAGGTACCGTATGCTCATAAAAATATTAAATAGCTATGGGTCTACAGTACACTCTCCCTCCTTTCTCTCATTCGCTCTCTTTCCCAGGGAGGTGGATGAGTAAAAAAACACTAGACTGGGTGTGTGTGTGTGTGAGAGAGAGAGAGAGAGAGAGAGAGAGAGAGATAACGTTATAACGTGCAGATTTCTGTCTGGTGATGTTGTTAGAGTGGCTCCTTAAAGGTAGGGTAAGTGATTTTCTTTGATTAAAGTGTTAAATAGCTCTATATTCTGATAATACTCATTACTACTCAATAGAGTGTTTGTTCAGTAACAGGAGTCTCCATGTCTCTCCAGCTCTTTATTAAACAGAGGGTTTAAGGTCTGTATACCAATTGTATCCAATCAGGATAGAGAACTCAGACAGGATGTAGATTAAACAAGTGAAATTGGAAGTTATCACAAAGAAATGAGCAGTGTTGGGCTCGTTACTCAAAAAAAGTGATATATAACTCATTACTTGATTGAAAAATAATATTATTACTTTATTTATTACTCCCTGCCAAAAGTAACTCGTTACACGAGTTTCAACTAAAAATTCTGACTTTTCAAGTAAAACACTAGCAGTTCTTCCTGTCTTTTCTGCAGCCTACACTGGCTGTGTTTTCATCTCTCAAGCAAACTTGCGGATCTCGCGCTAATGAACCAGTTTGATCCGGTTTAGGGCCCGCCCTTCCATATCCAATAATTTGCACGCACACATGCATATATCCGCTTTAGGTGTGTCATATCCACTTTTAGACCACATCTCTAGACCCAGGCCGTATCAGCAGCCTGCAAAGGAACGTGATCCCAGTCTGGGAACCGACTGTAGTGAAAATACCTAACCTTGGTACCGACCAACAACACACTATCACGGAATAAAAGTAAACTACACGCAAATGGCGTTTTCCACCAAGGCTCCTGAAAATGAGTTAATTTTGGGAAAATAGTAACAGTAATATTATTACTCAAAAAGTGAAAGTAATTTTTTTTAATCAAAAAAAGTGATATTACTTTTTTCATTACTTTCCAACACTGGAAATGAGCAGACAAAATTGGAACACTATAATCAATAAAAAATTAAAATGATTAATGGGTACTCTCAGTCTCTCCTGATCGGCCAAAAAGCTGGAGAGACGAGGAGACCACCCACTCTATGCTATGGGGGCTGCTGGGGAAACTGGACGGCAGGGGCAATTCTGCAAAGAGTCCCCATGGCCAGTCATTTGGGATCAATATAAGTACGAAAAAAAGGCTATATGTTATTTTAGTCCGAATTTGTCCTTTAACCAATTAACAAAAAAAAAAAAAACATTTTGTTTTAAAGTATAAGACACGGCATCGGTGCAAAGCAGCATCTGTGGCCGGTCAACTTTCCCTGGTTAAAATTGACTGATGGATGGATAGATACATAGACGGATGGCTGGATAAGCAAACAAGGGCAACCGAGAGGTGTGCATAGTTGAGCATTGTAGCTCATCACTGACGTTGACCTTTGACCAGATGAAGTTTATTGGCCTTGTGTTGTTTTCACGATGATACAGTGTATTGGGTCATTGTGGACAGCACACAAACACACAAAATTAATCAAACAATCTCACCATGGTGAAGGGCATGAACTGCAGGATATTTCCACGACTGCCCTGCTCCAGACATTCAACACACTCCTCCATAAAACTCTGTACAAACTGGGTGTGAGGTCCAGCCATCTTGGAGCCCAGGATGGAAGAGATAAGTAGGAAAAGATTGGCTGAACAGAAAGGAAAACATTGGCTTAAATTAGTCAATTTCCACACAGTTATAACATATATAATATATATACGTATAAGAAACGTTTTGTTTCTGAAGGAGAGATGAGAAGGACACTAAAATGTCCTTAATATTTTACACAGGCTTTGTCATGGCTTGGCAGATGGTCCTTGCAAACTTCAAAATGCATCAACTGCTAATGAGCCAACATTTGAAAATATATTGAAGGCATTTTTCATTTGATGTCTAACTGTGTTAATTTAATTTGTCTAACATGCTTTTTGCCTGGCAGCAACCACAACAACGTTCCAAATAAAGTCTTGACCACTTTAAACAGCGCTGGCCAATCATGTACCACAGAGGGCTGAGTGTATAGAACTATCATTTAGCACACCTTAGAGTAGAGACATAGGCACTAATTTGGTGCAATGCTTATTGGGAAGGAAATCCTGCATACATTTGGTCTGTGGCACTTAATTGGAGAACCAAAACGTAAAAGATGGAGCTCTCACCCAGGACACGGTTGAGAGGGTCCCTCATGTTGACTGAGTGAAGTTGGGAGGCAGATAGGGAAGTGCTCATTGACCGGTCCCCTGCAAGAAAAGACAACACCTCATGTCACAAGGAACCAAAACACAAGTGACTCATGGAAATCCACTCTACAGCTGACAGAAGCCTGCAAGTTACAACAAACTCTGCTTCGTCATTTAAGTAAGAAGAAAAAAAGTAGAAATGGAAACAGTCTGCTTCGTCATTGAAGTAAAAAAAGAAGAAGTGGAAATGTAGTATCCTTATTCCTTCCCTATTCGGTGGACTCTTGACCAATCTTGGTGCAATCTTGACCAAAGCTTGGTCAAACTTTAAAGTTGGGTATTGTCCAGGTCAAAATACAATTTGAGGCACTGTTCATTGAAGGACCATCCTTAGAAATACTTAAAGATAATATGAACAAATACACACCGATATTGATGCAAATACCCTTTCATTTTGGTCTTCTGATCTCCCCTCCCCCCCTTAACTAGCTATACAGAAACAGGAAACAGAGGGCAGAGGAGGAAAGAGATGCAAACGTTGTCTCCAGCTTGGTTTCACTCCAGAGACTCGGTCTGCGGTTATGTGGTTATGTGGTTGATGCTGGTCAGTAACCCACCTATGGTGGAAGGGCAGTTCCTAAATGACACTTCGCCTTCACTATTATTCAACAATGGAAATAATTTCCAGTCATTCAGAAAAACAAAGGTTTCAGTTTCTCACATACTTGGAATTAATCGACTTGCTGATAAAAATTTAGGATGCAAGTACAATAAGGAATAAATAAGAGGAAGCAAAAAAACAACAACGTCATATAAATGACTGAGTTAATAATCATTCACTTTCAATATCAATCACACTGCAGTGGACACGTTAAAACCTGCTGCCATGAAAGACCCTAAAAGGTTTTATGATTTTCAAGGCCTGTCAGAAATGACGCTGGCTTGCTGGCCTACTTTGGCGGTGAGTTTGCAAGAGCTGACTTGCTGGAGACTTGGAAAACACACTAGCTCTAGAACTCGTATTTGAACAGAGCTTATTATTACCAGCTGGGTCACAGCCTTTCATCTCGGGGTAAAACCTTGACAAAGATCTAATAGAGTTGTATGTGTGCATCATAGTGGTACAATTGGAAATGAATAGCAGATAGATTGGGGACCAATCTATCTGGTACATTGTGGTACATTTCATAATAATTTGGTCAATTAAATTCCACATTTTGTATTGAAATCATTTTCAACAGAGTTTACTGGTAATTGTATTTTTAACACATGGTTTAAAAACGCAGCAGCCTGCTTTTTTTTTTGACAGACAAGAGATTCTGATGAACCTCTGCCCACAGGCTGACTCGATTAGGATGACAAAGGGCTACAGACTGACCTGGACTGGACAGGGCAACAGGCTCGTCCTCGTTGGAGCTGAGCAGGCGCATGAGTTTAGAAGGCTGGGTGTCATCCAAAGGGAACAAGCTGCTGTAGTCCTGTGGGCCACCAGAGGCATGTTAGACCACCATTGTCTTTTGAACATACAAATTACAGTGTTGATTTAACTCTTAAAAGAGTAAATAAATAACCTAATGAGTCCATATTTACACTCAGAGGATTCAACTTTTTTTACACTTTGGATTTATACATAAGATTCTGCTGTAGTTTAATCCTCGATTCTTTGAAATGGACCCGAGTTTCAACTGTACGTGGACCGTTTTTTTTCTGTGTACTGTGCACCAAATCTCTTTGTCAAAAATAGCCAATCTACAGCTTGCAGATTGCATGGATTAAAGCAAAATAAAATTGCACGACTGAAAATGTTTGTATGGCCAAGTCCTAATGTGTGATTTGTGAAACAGTATGAAAGGAGCTCCCCACACCAGTGCTGTGTTTCATAAACTATTAGCACAGTATGTAAAGGTAGATGTTTTAGTAACATTTTTCCTGCTGTTCTACATACAGCCAACCAGGTAAAGTAAATCACAGATGGAGACTTTAATCTTTGCTTTCATGAAATATCTGAGACCATTAGGGTTTTATAGCAGATGCTTCTGATCATATTGCTAGTTTGACCACTTCAAATGCACTAATCTTAAAATAATAACTAACAGCCGATCTACGAGCTCTCAATGTGTCTGCGACGCATTCTTCCATAAAAGCATTGAACATGCTTCTATGGAAGCAACATGCTTCCATAGAAGACAAGACATACTACATGCTTCTATAGAAGTGCGACATGCTTCCATAGAAGACATGCAGACTTCTATAGAAGTCAAATGACTGAAATCAGTCGTGGCGACGGAGAACTTTAATCCATGAGATCGGCAATCTTTGACAAATGTTCCTCCCAGAATAGGGATGCTGGGGTTCAAGTGGTTAAATAAAATACACTTCCAGAAACCAGACTTATGTAATATGTAACACAGAGCTAATCAGAGCACAGAAACGTCTCTCTCTAAGATAGTGATCTGAGACATAGCACTGATGCTAATAAGGTGTTCTGGTGCTTCTTCATTTAAGTGCAGTGCAGCATTCAATACAATTGACCATGGAATCCTCATAAATCACCCTGAGAGCTGGGTTGGTCTCTCAGCCTTAAGCTGCCTGTCGTGTGCAATCAATAAAAGAATGAGTAATAACTTTCTAAAATTATATGAGGGTTGGCCTCTCAGAATGTGTTCATAAACTAGTTCCTAATATACATTACAGGAAGGATATTTTTTATTATTATTTCATTATTCTTGGAGAACGTGTCAGAGATATATGACATTGCGTTTGGTGTTGCACAAGGGAGCTGCCTTAGGATTTGGCTGTTCTCACTGATATGCTTCTGCTAGATGACGTCATTAGAGGACATAATGTTTGCATAATGTTAGCTTAGAAGAAATAAGGGGGGCAGATAGAGAGAGGCAGAAAGTGTGTGTGTGTGCGTGTGCGTGTGCGTGTGTGTGTGTGTGTGCGTGTGCGCGCGTGTGTGTGTAATCAACAACTGAAAGGCATCCTTGTCTACTGGCACTGGGAAACGACGCTATTGCCTATTCTTTGTGGGGTTTCCCATGTTTAGGGTACATGTTTCCTGTTTTGTTTTTGTGTCATTGTCGGTGTGTATTGCCCGTTTACCTCAATGTCCTCTAGTTGCCTCTTGCGTTGGCGAGCCGAGGCCTGACCTTTGTGGTGAGAGGAGTAAGAACTCAGGGCACACCACACTGACAACCTGTAGAGTCACAACGACAAACAAGAAAAACTCACTTAACACAAGACTCCTGTGTCTACCCAGGGAGCTGAAGGGGTTAAGCACACTCCTCCTCATCACTGGATCTTAGGACTGAATAAGGCCATTAATATTCCTACTCCCTATGCTGTCTCCCTTAATCTCACACACACACACACACACACACACACACACACACACACACACACACACACACACACACACACACACACACACACACACACACACACACACACACACACACACACCCCTTGTCTACTATGTATCTCTTATACAGAAAACAGATCTGATCACAAGATCTGTCACTTCAATGATCTTAATACAAAGAAAACAAAAACCCGAACCACTACCATAATGATAGGCCCGAAAACCAGGGGCTGTAACTATGGCGACGATAGATCCCATAGCCCAAACTCCGAATCTCCTGTGTTTACATCAAAACGCTAATAAACAACTTAAATTTTGGTAAAGTGAAAAACTGGTGTCGTTATTTTGTGCATATGCTAATGGTCAATGCCCGTGTGCAAATTCAGATCCATTGCTCCAGCCACTGTGGAGAACTGGGCAGAACAGACAGATTTTGATGACAGAGGTTTGCTTATTTATATGTAGGATATATATAGGATAGGATATGTATCAACAAATATATAAGGCTGCTGGCCACCACAAAATCTGGAATATTAACTTCAAAGTTTGTAAATGGGGAAACGTTGTATTCTTCTCATAAAGCTCAGTTAAGTTTCACTTTTTAATTGCTTGGCTTTTAAAATAAATGACATGCTTTGATCTGAAACCTTAGCTGACAAAGAAACACCAAGGAAGCCACAAGGCAGAGGAGAACATCCCCAGAAAGACAGATGACTGTTAACTGCAGTTGGATGTTGTTTGCATTCTCTGCTCTGTGTTGTGAAACTGTAGCTGATAATAAGATATCTAAGAAACCACAAGGCAGCAGAAAACATTTCCAGAAAGACATATGACTGTTTAACTTTATTTAGGTGCTATGGGCCTTGCAGGCTCCGTCGGTAATGAGACAGCTGGCTTCATTTGCCGTGTTCAATCCTGATGTAGGTTGCAATATATACACTGTATGATACAGTTGTGTCCAAGGCTGGCGATGTGCAATGTTAATTTGTATAGATTATGTTGTCATGCTACAGGTAACCATGAACACTCCAAGTGATCGTAAACACACACACACACACACACACACACACACACACACACACACACACACACACACACACTCTTTCTTACTTGGCCAGTGCCTTGCCGGGTGGGTCTGCCAGGCTGGGCCAGTGGGCTGAGTCGGTGAGCAGGTTGGGCAGTATGGTTCCCAGCAGGGTCAGGGTGATCTGCGGGGTGTCCAGGCAGAAGATGCTGTAGAACAGCTCCACCACTCGGTTTGCCCATTCCTGCCGAGTCTCCTTCAGCAGTTCCTAAATGAACAGATGGATGTTCCACATTCACTCATCGTCTCATCGTTTTTAAGATCACCCTGCTCCTGTGTTTTTATCATCGTACAAATGAATAAATCCAAATGCAAGAATCTTACTTATTGAATATTTATTGATTTATTTAATTACATAATGTAATCCTGTGCCTCAACAAACATATGGGCTCCCTTGGTGACCCAACCTACCTTGACCAGGTTGTTGGTGAACCAGAAGACGCCTCCCATGTGCAGAAGGCTCTCAAACAAGTGCAGGGCCCGGCTGTCCACCCAGCCCTTCCGCAGCACCACCTGGAACTGCTTGCTGAGGGCGTCGTGGATGGGCTCCTTGGCTGGCAGCAGATTGCGGTAGGGGATGGGCTCCTGAGCCTCCATCGGGGGGGTGCCGGTGCGCAGGGGCACACCTGTCTGCTGGAAGACGTCAGCGCACATGTGCTCGAGGATGGAGCTCATGATCACCACCCTGGCAAGAGAGGGGGACATGCACACATCTACTATAAAAAAAGAAATCATTGACCATGACACAACTGAGATTTCACAAACTTTGAAAGGCTGTGTACATTGCAAACGGCATTACGGAATTTGTAATGTGTTGTGCAGAAGAAAAGAAAGTCATCCATCATCAAAAACAAAGTCCAACACATGAAGAAATCCAGAAGAAGACATTTTGGGCCTTTCAGTATTATTTGTGTATATTTGTCTGTACAGGGTACGTGTGTTCGTTTTACCGTTCATTGTAGAACTGCAGTGTGTTCTCCGCGTACAGCGGGGTCATGAGCTGCCGGATCATGGTCTGCGGTTTCTCCCTCTCATCCCGCCCCAGCATCCTCACGTGTGCCACCAGCCAGGCAACGGCACAGATGGCCATGCTGCACACCTTCCCCTTGATATTGTCTGTGATCTTCTACACTCACGTAGGAAAAGGAGAGAAAGAGGGAGAGATATTCAATATGTTATATAGAGAATAATAGGATATGAAGGATGAGCCAAGTTGAGCTCAGTTATGGCTTACGGTTCAGATTAGGTGGTGGTGGTGTGGGGGGGAGGGGGCTTGAGAAAGAGAGATTGACAGCCAAAAGACAAATTAAGGGACATGAAAAAAGAGGAAGGAAATAGCAAGTGGAAATACACAAGTATTGTGAATTCTGACTAAGATCACTCTTGTCCTCAAGCTACTCGTCGCTTGCGTGGGCTTCCCCAGAATTGGGAAGCGATGAGAAATAAGACTAAATACAATACTTGGGTACGTGAGCTTCTTGGGCAAGTTGTCAAACATGTCAGAACTCGTAATTAACCACTGGTGACAGTGCACATTCTTCAGTAATGAAACACAGGAAAAGGAAATCAAGAGAGAGTGAAAGGTGCTGGGTGAAAACGAGCGACCGGAACAGCTCTCTCTCTATGAGGCTGTCGATGGAATGTTCTTGCTGACACAGTCTGATCACATCCTGCATTGACATTCTTAGTCACCTGAGGAAGAGCTCCTCTTCAATTTTTCCTTACATATCACACTAATGCAGGAGCATCAGTCACTGAATGTGTGACCTGAGGCTGATTCTACAAATGCTTTCTAAATCAGTAGTTCTCAACCCCTAAATTGATATGGCCGTGGACCACCCATCTGAAACTGTTTTGTGCCAAGGACCCCCAGAAGAGAAGATTTGTGTTAAAAAAAATCTAAATCATTCAAAAATGTTCAAACGCTTTAAAAGAAATCTAAAATACCAGATGTATTGCTCGCAGCGCGGCATGGGCTGTGAACTTGTAGATCTGATATTTTTTGAGAACTATTGTTCTAAACTACTATTCTAAATCCTAAGAGTTTTCTGGAAAACGTGTGTTGCTATATATATAGCCAAAATCTAAAATGACACAGATGCTTTCCCGGTTCTGATCCAATTTACTGATGCCTTTCCCATTGATCAAAAGGTAGATGTCAATCACTGTTCGTAATTAAAACACTAGCCAGTTGAGCAGTCTTTGTGATTGAAGCTCCAGCCCCAATAATGAACCATATTTCATAGACAGTCATTTAGATCAGGTTTTTCCTTTAATTTGTCATCTGTATGTATACTGTAGACATCAGGGGGTGGTTAGGGCCTTTGAGGACATGTGTAAAGACCAATTCTCAGAGGTTTCATGTGCAACCTCCTCCCCCCACCCCTACAGGCAATCTTATCTTTCCTACTGTCTCACTTACCACAAATACCAAACCATAGATAGAGATGCTGATTAGAACATACCTGCACAGCCTCCACTGACAGCACTCCGTTCTCCCAGGCATTCAGAACTTCCAAGATGGCGGCTGGTGTGCTTAGGCAAATTTCGTGCCACTTCATCTGACTGGAACACAACACATTAAAAAACATGAAACAGAAACTCAGGATGACATCTGTGTGCCAGAAATGAATGCAAATACCATAAATACATTTCATAAACCATTTAGACTCTATACAATTTGTTGTAAATCAAATACCTGAAATAGCCGTTCTAGAATGCATTGTGAGCTTGTAGAGCTGCATTTTTTGCTGAATGTTCCCCTATGGTTGCCAAATGTTTGTTATGACATGCCCAGAATGATGACACTTCTATATTTTGTTCCCACTGAAGCGTGTGATTATTTTAGTCTTTGAAATAATAACTGTTGAACACTGACTGGCATGATGAATATTGAAAGATATAATTTAATCTAGAACAGGTGTCATTGAAAATATATGAAAAGTGCTAAAGAAAACATATATACTTAATTTTTTGGTTAACCATAATCAAGCTCACAAAAGCAAACCGATAAGGACCCTAATTTGAACCATAATCAAGCTCGGGGGAACTTTCTTAGCTTCCAGAGGAAGATACGTAGAACTCACACTAGTTTCATTTCAGTAGAGTTGTGGAGCAGGGTCACCAGACTTTCCACTTTACCAGACTCAGGTCTGAAGCAGGGGTGGTCTGGGTTCAACGTCTTGCCCTCCTCTGGCATGCAGGTCTGCAGCCATGTTTCAAAGAATGGCGTCTCCCCTGAGGGGCTGGGTTCAGACAGGATCACCTGCAAACCAAAATAGAGGGGCCACTCAGACATGTCAAGGACGTTGGGATAGCGGTTTGACCGATACGGGAGTTTGAAGGATGATTCCCCTTTTTTTTTTTGGACTAAAGCCGCCGACAGCTGATTTTGTTTTCTCAGATAAAACATTTTTAATTCGGATTCTGCAGTCGATATCAGATTTCTGATAATAGGTCAACATAAGGAATATCGGCAAACTGATGTAACATTCTCCTTTGCTGCTTCACTTTTCTTTATTTAAGTTTATTCAAGTTATCTATAGGTAAACAATCACAGTTCTGGGTAACAATAGTAAAATCTAACTTAAGCATATTCTCAACAGCAAAAGCACATTTTATTATTCAGTATGCCAGCTGCAGAAAATGCCTGGTCACTAGTACTGTAGCTAGCTCCTTTGAGTGCTCAGTGAAAACGTGGATCTCTGGACATCTACTGGAAATACAGTGAAAGTACAGGTTGTTTAAAAATGTAGTACTTGCATAACATGAAGTGGACAGGGCATTAGTCTGTAACATTGCAAGCCTGTCAATATAATGTTCCATGGTCCTGAAGGCACTTGAGGACCATGTCCCACACAGAACAACTGCCCCACTGGAAGGGCTCAGAGAGACCATCAGTAGAAGACTGTTCTTGAAATGGTACGAATGTGAAGTGGGCGCTGGAGGGTCAAATAAATAATCGAATCAAAGTAAGTATATAGGGTTTAAGTGGCTAACCTCTGATCCATAGGTCTGCACCACGTGACACAGCATGAGGAAAGAGATGTCAAAGAGCAGGGCTCGAACTGAGGCCGACTTGGCTGCAGGAAGGGAAAAAGAAACACCTTCACGTAAGTATCTCAGTGGAAAAACTCCAATGCTGACAAATTTCCCACATTGGAACACATCACTCTTGATATTGTGTTGCACTCACATCCTTCTCCGCTGATGTGCTTGGGAAACTCATTGAGCCTGCAAGGGCAAGAGGAGACTATTAAAAGAGTCTATGACTCAACAAAACTTACATCACGAGGAATTTCCGACGACTATCAAAAATATGGTGTGATGGCACGCAGATGTGTTGCAAACTTGGCAAACTCTGGGTTTTGTGCACAATTATGACAGTGAATATGACAAGCGAGAAGACTGGAGGGCGGTTAGTTTTCATTCACTTTGCAAACATTTGGCTCCTATGCATATGCTGTTCACCACCCACATTAACTCACTTGATGAACTTCCGGGCGAATGATTTTAGCTTCCCAGTGGCGGCGGCTGCTGCCAGGAGCAAGTCAAGGCTCTTCCCAGACAACATGTGTCCCAGAACCCCCAGCAGGCCCTCGGGAGACTTGGAGTGGTCAGCGTCTACGGTCTAACACACAGCAGAAAGGAAAGGAAAGTGAGACATGAGATCAATGAGTTGATGCAAGCATCCGGCTATGAAGCTGTCGTTTATTCTGCCACAGCATTTTGGCTTCCAACTTCCAACATAATCGAAGGTTAAGCATTGTGGTTGAAGAGAACCTTTACCAACATGTAAACTTGGCTGACATTTGAGCTTGTCGATCTACATTTTCGCTGATTTAGACATTTTCGCCAATAACGACATGCCCAAAATAGGGACGCCAAGTTGAAAGTGGTTAAGTGCATGACACATCCAGAAATCAATTCTGAGTCAGTAACCCACCAATACCAACCAAGGATTATACAGGGCTATGAACGCTGTGAAATAAAACCACCAGGCTCTCTACCTTGAGTATGTTTGTGACTGTGGGCTCAGCTCTCAGAATGAGACCCGGGTTCGGCTGGATGTTGGCGTTTTCTGCTGTCTTCAGCCTTGGGGCGTACTCCCTGTCCTCAGCCCTTAAGAAAATGTATAACAGGGGAGGGACAGATAGAGAGAAGGAGAGAGAGATAGAACAAGATGGGAGCCATAGAGAAAGGAGGCAATTAGAGAGGAAAAGTAGAGAGAAACCAAACGTGACAGGACAAGAAAGAGGTCTCGATCCAAGTTGAACAAGGGAGTTTGTGAAACAAAGCAATGAGAGAGGAGGAGACAGAATGAAGGGAATTAGTTCAGGTCATAAGACATAATCCGATTCAATTCGCTTCCTGAATGTTTTGTTTTTCCTCACTCAGCCTGGAACACGTACCGCTTAGAGGTGAGATTGGCTGTGTTGCTATCAGACAGCAGACCCAGCTTATTACACTCCTGCAGGAGCATGCTGAGACAGTCACAGCTGCAAAATGAGAGGGAGAGGAAATATGATCAATTAATATGATGGCAGACAGGGGTGAGGTTGGCCATGCCATTTATAGTCGTAGTATTAGTACATATACTGTACATACTAGGGCTGGGCAATTAATCAAAACCGATATTTAGAACCAATAACCGACTTATAACCAAATAATCGAGAAGATCTTTTTTTTTTTACTATTCCCTCACATCTAGGGTGACGGTCACACCCCATGAAGCCTTGAATTCATGGAGTTTTTTGTTTTTGTCGCATTCCTAAGCCAATAGGAAAGATGCTAATGTCTCCGGTAGGAGACTCAAAGTTGACACTTTGAGTCTCCTACCGGAGCCGCCGCCAGTCATCAAATTATTGGCTTAGGAATGTGACAAAAACAAAAAAACTCCATGAATTCATGTCTCAATGAGTAATCGATAGAAAAAAGGTCATTTTGGGGTGATGTTGGCCGGGCAATTAGGCCTGGCTCACATTTGCCGTTCCAATTCATTACATTGAATCCAATTCATTATCATGTTTGACAGGTTTAAGGTCAGGGCTCTGTGCAGGGCAATAAAGTTATTTCTCAAGCATCTCAACAAACCACTTATGTACAGTATGGGGAGCATGGGGGGAATGGGGGATTGTCATTCTGAAACAGGAAACAGCTTTTGATTTTATACAGTATATATTTCATTAAGCCCTTGTGGAAATGTGTCCTCTGAATTCGATCCATCCTAAGTACTTAATTGCAGTGAGCAGCCACAGTGCAGCGTCCAAACAGTTGCCACACAATTGTCTAGATAGAATGTCATTGTTGCTGTAGCATTAACATATCCACTCAGTGGAACAGGGCACTAATTAGAAACATTAATTAGAAAAGGTGTCCACTGACGTATGGTCATATAGCGCATCTAATGAACTGAAAATCTCTCTCAGAGGGCAATTTCACTGAAGGCTGTGTCAAAATGAAGTTCATAAATATGATGGATGCTACTTTAATAAAAGATGGCGGAAGGAACCTTTTTTAAGGCACTTACTTGCATCTCTGGTCTGCTTTGTCCAGCAGTGGTGTGAGCTTTAACAAGTATTCAAAGGCAATGTTCACATCATCCATGAAGTCCTGCGAATGGACACTTGTTAGATGATGTTCGGCGATGGTAGCCATCCATAGCATTAGTTTTCATCACAAAGTAACTTAATACAGAAGTTGTTTTTGTAATGGATTTTTACATTAGTTTTACTACATTATCATTTTAATCAAAGTTTGTTAGCCGTTTTCTCACTTTTTTTAATACTTTACATATCAAGCTGGGTTTCAATGTCTCTGAGCAACAGTAGTTTTTAATATTTAATTAATCAATTGTCAGCATGCAGTACCATATATTTTGTACAATATCAGAAGCGGACGACATCACTGAGTTAAGTTGAATACCTGTCCCTTGTCTCCCTGAGGGTACTTCTTTAATCTGAGCAGAACTTGTGGGATCTAGAATTGAGGCAAGAAAGAATAATAAAGGGGAAATTGATACATTTTTTACTGTTCTATTGGGAGTACATATGAAAATCTGACACCTCAATTTGGTATCAATGTAATAAGACACTGACCTTGAGGAACGTGAAGGCAGTCCATTTAAGTTCCTCAGTGCCCTCTGGGGACTCGATGAGGCCAGTAAAGCAGGCCTTCCAGATCTCCAACACAAAGAGAGGAGCAGGAATATGCTGCAAGGAGATATAACAGCACACTCTTCTTTAACAAAATACTGCCCTCTAGGGTGCCAACATTATGGCTACACTGTAAAGCCAAAGGAATCAAATGGACCCTTACAGGTCCATTTGGTTTCCATTTCTTCAGAGTTAAAATAACAAATTTACTGTGTAGCAAAAAGTAATGATTCCCTCTTCAATCACTCACAATCAATTCATCTTGATGATATGGAGGAACTGAATTATTTTATTACACTTTTAGCATCAATTATTTTCAGCTACAGCTGAGGGTCTATATGAAATGATGTTCCACCATTGCTGGTATTGAATGATTAGTATTGTGAAAGCCAGTGCTGCAATATGTTTGTGATCACCCCACTGCAAACTTTAAATGCAATTAAAGTAACGCAATCGTTAAGCTAATGCAAAAGTTAATTTGTTTTTGTTTTTTACAGAAGGAACTGATTCATCAAAATGTGTTGGGGGGCCAAACCCAAACACCAATATCCTCTTCAGTGAGAATTTTCACCTGCATTCTCTTGATCATCATCAACTGCTCCACCAGCGGCTGAGTCTCCCCTGTCAGGTTTGTGGTTCCTTCCAGCATAACGAAGGCATGGACTGAAGGGAAGGAGGCGTGCAGTGGAGGCTCGCTGTGTCCCGACAGCATGTAGGGAATACTGGAGCAAAGACAACACTTGAATTGTACTGCATGCTTGATGGCGTACACGGTTTATAAGACATATTTCGGAAAAAGAGCAAAAAACAAAATCATCAATCAGCAGCTAGCTGGTTATCAGGGCTTCTAGAAATACATGCAATGCCACCTGTTCTTGGAGGAACATTTTTCTAAAGCATAATAATAATAGACCAATCGCTGAGCTCCACATCTCAGCCTTCCCCTTTAGTAATTGCCTGTATTTTGTGTTGAAGAAATAGTAATGGTTTTTGATGATTACAGGCTTTGTTGACGAGAATAGAAGGACATTTTGGAGCTCTGGCTTCAAAAATCATCATAATTTTACGTGGAAAATTCGTGATGACGCATTCAAGTCAATGGAGAAGCTCTCAGAATGTCTAACATAGGGAGACGGGCGGGTGAGGGGTGGAGCGATCTGTCTATTTACTTCTCATAATTATCAAACACAATAAAGACAGCATGATAACATTTTTACAGCGTGGCTTCTTCAGGAGGCTAACCGTCTGTAATATATTGTGTGTCATAGGACTAATACATTTAATCTTTAGATACACCTTCATTCATGTTTTCTTATTGTCTTTTGGTCCAGCACTTGCCGTAAACGTTTTTTGGATGTGTGCAACTAAAAATGTACTGTTCAATCAATCATAGAACATTGAAAGTAAGTTGATGAATGTGAGGTAGGGACCTCTTGTCCTCCTCACCCCTTCACTAATGTCACGCTCTCCTCCAGTTTGGTTCGTAGCGTCTGATTGGTCACACTGTTGAGGCCTTCTGTCACTTTGAGCATTGCTTGCTCCACATTGCTCCAGGAACCTGTTGAGGAAAAGCAGTGGAAACGTAATTCTCTCTTGCACATGCATTTACAGTGCACAATCACATACACACAGAGATTCCCAGTACGCATGCATTTACACTTCAATTGTCTATATTGTCACTGCTGGTCAGAAACCTTGTATGTACATTTTTCAATTAAGTAAAAGTATCAATACTGCAATGTAGAAATACTCTCTTACAAGTAAAAGTCTGGAATTCAAAATGTACTTGAGTAAAAGTATCACAATGTACTTAAAGTACAAAAGGTACTCATTATGCATAATGTCCCATTTCACCAGTTTTAAAATGTGTAACATGTATAAAAATAGCAGATCTACAAGCTCACAATGCGTTGCATCGCCACACATTGTGAGCGTGTAGATCGGCTATTTTCAAATGGCCAAAATGTATATAGGGCTGAAGTGGTGAATGTATGTTTTGTAATAATAATCAAAATCTACAAAGTAACTAGTAAGTAATGTTTTCAAATAATTGTAGTGGAGTAAAAGTACATTATTTGCCTCTGAGATGTAGTGGAGTAGAAGTACTGAAAACTGGAAGTACTCCAGTAAAGTAAAAATACCTCAACATTTTACTTACAGTCCTTGAGTAAATGAGTTACTTTCCACCTCTGATACACAAATTCACACACAAAGACGTAATACCTTGATCTTCCAGTCGAGCGATGTGGACCAGGGCTGTGTTCTTGTTGCTGCTCATCAGTGTGTACAGCCTCTCCTGGCAGGCCCTCAGGATGGCCTCCGTACTGGCTGACGGGCCCAGCTCCCTCAGCTTGTCACAGTACCAGGCGCAGCCCTGCAGCAGCCAAACCACCACCCCCAACAGAGCCCGGCAAAGCCCGATGCACTCCTCCGCCTTCCCGTAGCAGCTGCAGGGTGAAAATAGGGACTCGAGTTAGTGGGAAGGAGTAAGGTACAACACATCACAAAATTAAAGAGAAAGACTTGAACACCGCAATCTAACTCCTAAAGCTTTATTACGGTTCAGCTTACATGCCTTCTTCAGAATGCCTGTTATTTAAAATGTTTAGCTTTAAAAGGACGCCAAAACATAATCTAAGGTAGATGCATTAGGAGCTCGAGTACATTGCAATGTACAGACTTGATTTGTGTTTTGGAAAGATAGTCATGTACAGTGTCCTTGATGGTGTTCTTCTTGATGAAAACATCAACAGCATGTTCACACTGGCCATCTCTTAATCTCAGTAGTGACTGACAATTACTGATGAAAACTATTTTAGTTCTGTGTGAGAATGTCACATTAAACTCCATGGCAAAATCTGTCAGTTTCAACTTTCATTGTTTAATTCAAGTGATGCAGTTTAATACAGCATCAATATCACTGCAAACTAAACAGGTTGAGTTATGCTAGTGTTGAGCACGTTTTCTTTTCAGTTTCTGAGAGTTTTCTCTTCCCAGCTGATTATGTCAAATGCTCTGCATAAAATCTTGGAGGCGAAAGTTAACTTTTACGATTAGACACAGTGACTGATTTGGGAAATGGGAATACCATTAGGTGCAGGAGATAAAAATATAAAACTAATGGTGCAAGAAATCGTCTGCTATGTTCAAAGACATAAAGTACCAAATTGCTTTGGATGTGATGTACCTGAGACGATGGCAGAACATATCCATTATCTCCAACAGTGATTTGACACACAGCTCCCGAGAAAAGTCATCAAACTAGACGAGAAAATAATAGATGCAGTTACTGAAGAAAAAATAATCACTTGCGTTATGAGGCGGAAAGGACAGATTAAAAAAAAGATCTTACCTTACTGATGGCTGTGAGCACACTGGAATAAGACACCATCTAGAAAAAGAGGAATTTACACAGACATTTAAACACTTTACTTAAAGCTGCCATCCGGAACTTATTTTATGAACATTTTATTTTAATCAATCTGTATGGTAGAGTATGTTAATACAGTAGCACATCTGCAGTGATTGGAAGTGTCCTACTCTTCCAATGAGAAATCTAGACCCTGGTGTCGAGTAGAACCCGTACTGGTTGACAAGTATTACTACTTCAAGCTCATAAGCCTGCCCAAAATCTCCAAAGGGTGGATTGATTCCCTCTTAAATGAGCGGTAGATGTTTCGTTTCCCACACGAGAGAGACCAGGGTTTGAATCCCGGGTGTTATATTTGAATTTACCTCTTCATTAAGAGAAGGCCTTAAAACGTACGGACAGTAGCTTTAACAGCATCAGATCTTTCTAATGCTTTCTTTCTCTTTGTACATTTCTTAGGTCATACATTTAATGTTTCAGGCATGCAGGACGATATAGCTATCTTGCAAAATGATATATCCAACATTTTATACATTGATTGATTGATGGATGTCTTTATTGATCATGAAATAAAATCATATGTCACATACATCTGTAACAAACATCTGACCCACAATCATCTGACCCACAATAATCAACAGGATAACGCAAAAAAGCCTACAGCTTGTTCCATTGCGGTCCTTTAGTATGAGGTGTGTATGATGATGTAGTGTGGGTGCTGTTGGGTGCATGCGACACATATAGTTCATGATGTGAGCAGCACGTCTCTGAGTGAATGCGTGGGTGTATAAGTATAGTAAAGTATAGTAAGACTTTTTCCCACTCACCTGGGAACTTATGGCATATTTGAGGTAAGAGAGAATAAGTGGGTTTGGAGAGGGACCAATCAATGCCTGCTCCATAAGAGCTTCTGAAATGCACAGACAGACAACAAGAAGGATTTACATTAAATGGTAACTTGTTAAACAGTCAACTCCTGAAACCCAATGCTGCCCATTCATTCTCACCATCACTTATTTAAAAAAAAGCCCCTCTCTACTGACCTGCAAGATTGAGATAGTCCCATGTTGCTCCTTTAGGAAAGTTCCTCTTGATGTTTATGGCCCACTGATAGTCACTCCAGCGTTCCTTCCAAGCCTGAAGAATGGCTTGCTTCAAATTGACCACTTTCATCCTAACAGAAACATGCAGATAGGTAAAAGTACACTCACACACCAGTGGTGGAAAAAGTACTCACAGAAAGTTAAAAATCTACACACTCACAATGCATCGCAACACATTGTGAGTGTGTAGATCTGCTATTTTCAAATAGCCGAAATGCATATAGGGCTGAAGTGGATAGTGTGTCTAGTAGTAATAATGATCAAAATCTACAAAGTAACTAGTAACTAAAGTTTTCAAATAATGGTAGTGGAGTAAAAGTATAATATTTGAGATGAAGTGGAGTGCAAGTAAGAAAATTGGAAACACTCCAGTAAAGTAAAAATGCCTGAAAACTGTACTGAAGTACTTGAGTAAATGTACTGTACTGAATTTCAATTAAATATATGTATGTAATTATTTTTGAAATTCAATTTCATTGGAATTAAATGTACTGAATTGAGTAAGTGTATTTTAGTACTTGAGTAAATGTGCTTTCCACTGCAGAAACATGCAGATAGGTGAAATCACACACACACACACACACACACACACACACACACACACACACACACACACACCAGCAAATAACATGTCTATATACCTTGCACGCTAGCTAACACATGCACCAGTTAAGACTGCAGCAGCATACATACATACATACATACATACATGACAAAGGGTCGTGTTTGGTTGATATATGCTGCAGCTTTTAGTATGTCACCGTGGCTTTTAGGTTAGTTAACGTTAGTATAATGAATGAATAGCAGGCTAATGTTAGCTAGCTGGTGGGAAGCGGTCTGTTTCATTGAGTGATGATTACTATAACAGAGAATGCAGAAAATTATGAGCGAGTCTTTAAAACGTTACTAAAAGCAATGCGACCGGTCGTCACTTTAGTTACTAACCTGGAAACTTTAGAACGTCCCAAACGGACCAAATCAATGTTTACACAATTTCACAATTACGATCACAATACAACGAACGCCATCTTTCTTTGTGGCACGTTACTGTCGCCAGTGCTGATTGGTCAGCCTCACAGAGGCGGAGCATTCGTCCGGGTGATTCGACAAAGGCAGAACAGAACCACTGTTGCCAGGTTTTGCGAGAGAAACAATCAACCAGGTCTAGGAAAACAAACCTAAAAGAATGAACACTTTAAATGCATTTGCTATTTGAAAAAATCTACAAGCTCAAAACGCGTCGTGATGTCACGCATTGTGAGCTTGCAGATCTGCTATTTTCAAAACATCTTTTGAATTAAAATGTCAATATTTTGAAGATTTCTGAAACATTCTAAAATAACACAAATCTGGTATGCGCGGCTCCCTGGCACAAAACATTTTCAGATGGGGTTTAGGGACAAATTACATATTACTTTGGGGGTACATGACATGGACATATTTGAACACTGGTTTAAGTTATAATAATAATAATTGCTTGTAAACAAGCCCAAATAAGGAACTAAACTTTAGAAACCAGCTCCAAAAAAAAACGCAACCACCAATATTTACTAACCTCGCATCACCAGTCTTTCCACCTCGGAGGAAAAATATTTACAACTACAAGCAACTTTACAGAAAACAAGCCCAAAGTCGCTTATAATAAGCGGACATGGCAACACTGAACAGAACGCAAGCTCAAAGGCAGAATAATAATTATGTTCCACCGCAGGGTGTCGCTGTCATCAAACCTTTAATTGACCCCAGCTTCTTATCGACAGCAAGGCAAGTACATGGAATAGATAGCAGAACTAAGATAGTGATACTGTTTGATATCGTTTTCCATTCTCTAATATGACACCCTCCTCCTCAAACGTTATGTTATATGCATAGAGGAAAAAACAAATCCTCATTTTACCCAGTGCTAACTGCTAAGGCATATGGCTCAGGCAAAATTTTGGCCACCGCACCTGGTTGGCCAATCATCAAGTCCTATCTACAGTAGGCTACATTGATTCTGACGTATGTATATATTCTCTTAACTACTCAAGCTCACGTAAATGTGTTTTAGAAGGAGTTAAATATTCAGAATGTTCTATTCTATATCTATACAGTAGGCCTATGCACGTTATTTAGAAAAAAAATCTGTTAGCATCCAGTTCCTCCAATTAATAGTGCAAGACTAGTCACCAAATTAGCATTGGTAATCAGACAAATATCATATTTTTTGCATTGCCAGTAGTTGTATTAAACCCAAGGCATACTGTGCCTGGTGTACTATAAGTGATAGATGAAACACATTGAATGCTTGTTGTGTTTTGGGAGACAAACTGACATTGACTGAAACTGTTCCACCTGTTTGTGTCAGCAGATGTCCCTGTCGTTGCCAGGCCTGGAGGTCATCACTCAATGCTGTTCTTCTCTCAGTGGAGCATCTCTTTAATCTGGTATGATCTAAGGGTTTTAGGTTATCGTGCCTTGAATGCTACAGTCTGTTGCTTTGTAGCTTGTTTTTAAAAATGTTCACATTATGAATGCAATAATAACACAAATTAAAACATTTCCTCCAAGGAAGTATTGCAGGGATTTGTAATATACAGTAAAAGTTGGGGCTCTAGAGTCTAACTTATCCTAAATTTACCCTGTAGTGCAGTTATTCTCAACCTTTTCAGGCCGTGACCCCCCAAAATAATCATATTTGAACCAACCCTGACAGGCCCTTGGAATTGTAGGAGTTGAGGCATTACATTTAGTTTGACTCGGTTCCACAGATACATATTGTGAAAATAGCAGATCTACACTGTGAGCTTGTAGATCGGCTATTTTCAAAATGTATTTGACAATTTGGCCAATTTGACCACACCCCCCCTGGGGGCCTGACCCACAGGTTGAGAACCACTGCTGTAGTGGGCAGATTTTGTTGTTTGTCACTTGTTGTTTGGTTATCAGATGAGATCAGATAAGTTACACCTCTAGGTGTAGCAGCAACAGCAGTAAGAGTGAAACATAATATGTACAGGAAAGTGTAGTGAGGTAAGAATAAAGATAAAATGAAATAAATAGACTTTATAGTCTGACCCTCTGCCCTGGTTCAATCAATCAATAAATATAATGTACAATATATCACCAGTGAAGTTAATTTAGGCTATGCATGATATTACATCAATTAATATAAAGTATGAATATGTTGTACATATTTGACAGTGAATATGAGACTGATATACAGTATGTACAGTGTCAACCGTCCTTCAGCAGTGAGTACCTAATTTACTGTACTGTATATACAGTTGTATGCTCATAATTTGTATAACAGGAGGGGAGGGCTAAGGTCCAGTGTGGTTGTATCCTGTAAATAACTATACCCACACTAGAGATTAAAGGCAGTGTAAGTGATAGTTTATGGTTAAAACAAAGTGAAAGCTCTATATTCAGATAGTAATCATTGACATAGAATGTTTGTCCAATAACATGGGTCTCCCGGTCTCCCTCATTAATAAACAGAAAATACATTTTCAGGTGGGTTGCCAATCAGGAGAGAGTACCCATTTATCAGCTTCAAATTTATAGTGTTCCAGTTCCAATTTTGTATGCTCATATCTTTGTATCATTACTTACAGTTTCACTGGTTTATTATTGATTCTGTATGAGTTCTCTCCCCTGATTGGATAAAATTGGTATCCTGACCTGAAAATGCATTTTCTTTTTTGTTTACTTTTACAGCTGGAGAGACAGGGAGACTCCATTTACTGAACATATAGAGCAATTTAACACTTAAATAGATAATGATAAAAACACTTACTGCATCTTTAATGAGATTCATGATAACAAAACATACAAGTAAGCATACTTTAAGTCAAGGTGTATTCTGTTGAGAAATATTCAGTAAAACAGAACAAAGTTACTGTACTTCTGGGGCACAGTCGCTAGAGTCACTGTAAATAGTTACTTTCCCCTGTGTCAGACTAGAAGAGATGTTGTCTCTTCCTCATTACCACCACCACTATCACCCCTACCAGGCTGCTTTTGTGTGAAAATGTCCTGTATTGAGTCTCTCTCAACAATGACCTCCATTCTGCCTGACACTGGAGACTCTGTGCCGCTTGAAGCAGGGCCTGTGTCTTGGGACATGGTGATGTCAGCTAGCGTACTTGCTGGCATATGGAGGTAGAGGTGGACGGGTGGAGGGATGGGGGGACGGTTAGGAGGAGAGAAGAATCCTGTCCCCATCTGCTTCCACTGTGAGGTGCATTAGAGAAGAGTGCTGACAGATTTTGAGTATACTAAAGAGACCCCAAAGAGACTCCAGATACTGCTCCTAGCCTGTTCTCATGACTTCACCACTAGACAAGGCCTAGTAAGAAAGTGTCCATGCTGTTGACTCACTCTCAACAGTGTATTGTCCTCTAATCACAGAGCTAACCATTAGTAGATACGGAGGGACTAGTACGTGACTATTTAGAAATGACACCATGGGAGCCACGACTAAATTGGTATTTTTTTAAAAAGGAGACAACCTTTTTCATGGCACCAGAAATGTAATTTGGATAAACACTTTCTTCGCCTTTACCAGAAGATGTTATTTGATAATTGATGGCTTGAACATCTGCACTTTGTAGTAATTGATAGTTTGTAG
Organism: Gymnoscopelus microlampas; assembly: GCF_963454915.1. Lineage (NCBI taxonomy): Eukaryota > Metazoa > Chordata > Actinopteri > Myctophiformes > Myctophidae > Gymnoscopelus > Gymnoscopelus microlampas. Next base: position 23,500,927 of record NC_139951.1, on the reverse strand, counting down.
TATTCCCAAGTAGCCTAGTAATGACAAAACAGTTACTGTACTGTACTGTATCTATTCTTCTACAAGCTTCTCTCTCTCTCTCTCTCTCTCTCTCTCTCTCTCTCTCTCTCTCTCTCTCTCTCTCTCTCTCTCTCTCTCTTCGTGACTATCTTTCCCTCTCTTCCCCTTTCTCAACAACGTTGATGACCGTTGGGCACACAGAGGTAATTACGTAGTCTGAGAGCGAGGAAATGAGTGTGTGCCCCTCATGTCCCCTCAGGTTGTCCACCTTGCTGTATCATGAATCAAGCTCGATTCAAGGCACCTGCTGTAAGAACTGAGAACTGAAGAAGAGCAGAATGCCCAATTTATGCTATTTTGTATGGCGGTGTCGCACACCGGGGATAGCCGATCTACAAGCTCACCAAATGTTGCAGATGCAACACGTTGTGAGCTTGTAGATCTGCTATTTTCGGTGCGCGTCACCGTCATACAACTAAGTATAAATCATGCTGAAGGGGGACATATCATGTCACCAAAACCTGAGGTGCAGAATGAATCAGCAGGGTATCTGTGTACTAAGGTTCATATCATCTTGCCTTTTATTGATTGTTTTCTTATCTTCTTCCAATTCATAATATATCCATGACCCGAGAAAAACGGAGGAGTCGCGCATTTCATTTTGCATATGCTCACTATAACATATTTGCTTTTTAAAATCAAGATAATCTTCCAACAGCATCACAGTTACTAATAGGGAGTATTTTTAGCAATGAAAGTGAGTGGCTGCTGGATATAGACACTTCTAGCTTGGTGCTGCTGTGCTTTATATAGCTCCATCACCATCATTTTACTGTCGGGGAGTTTTCACCCAGGACTAATTAACCAGACTATATGGACTCCCAGGCTGACATAGTGCATGATGAGGACACTTATATGCACCCTCTGAATGGCCACAGTAGTCTTGTGCATAAGTGGAACAATGCGAATAAAATGAATTTATGTCCAGGCCCCAGTTGGCACAATCAAGTGTTACCTAGGAGCCACAGAAGGGGTCCATTCCCATGGGGCCTGGCCAGGGTGTCATTTCTTGCTGTTGCATAATTTAGACAGATCATCAACATAACGCGTGATAAAGCCCTCGAGAAGAGAGCAAAAGAAACATCAGAATTGTATTTTGGTTTGCCCCATAAAACTAAATTACAGCCCTCTGAAAAAGGGGGAAAATTATAAATGTGGGAACACTAGCATTGGTGAGTTGGTCTCTGTGTTTCAGACTGTCTGGTTGGTTCGCCAGCTGCAGGCTATTTTTCCCTGGCCAGCAGGTCACGTGGCGACAGCCTCCATATGGTAATTAATAGGTTTTATTTGCAAAGGCCATGGGTGTGAAGGGAAAGGCTGGTGAACCATTGACACTCACAGTTCTGGGGTTTAGATTGCTGCTAATAGACCATTATTGAAATCCAGCATTGTCCTCTGCCTGAGGGGTAGCTAGGAAATGGCTAGTATCAGAAGAGCATAATAATAGCTTTGTTGTGTTGTAAAGCTTACTTTACCTTCTACCTTCTAAATCTACAGCAACAGCAGGCAGATTGCCTACAACATTGTTTCATCTTGATGCTGTGTTTAGATCATAGATGATATGGATGATTCATGAAATAGAATAGAACTGGATCAATGTATACGTCTTCTAATATTCCACACCAAGTCTTTGCAGTTGATTGATAAAATATTGAGTTTCAGACGGCTCGACAGCAGATATTCTATTGCTGTACAATAACCCTTGCCAGCAAGTCAATTTGCAAGTTCAAGAAAGTTTTTTTGCTTTTTGCATTTCTGCTTCATTGTTGATAGTGATAGTGAGAGAGACAGAGAGGGTGGGAGAGAGAGGGGATGACCTGCAGCCAAGAGCCTTGGATGGGACCTGATCCTGGACTAGCCGTAGGAAGGACTATAGCCTCATTAATGTAGTATGTGCTCTTGCCAGTTGAAGCACCTTACCCCACATATTTTCTTTGATTTTGATTTGTTATGCCAATTCCCCATTTCCCCCTCACGTAGTCCTTGTCACTGCTGACCCCTACTGGTGGGTCCTGGGGAGGGCTGCGGACAACCACGCGACTCCTCCGATACCTGCAATGTCACCATTCTGCTTCTTTTCACCGGGGCGGGAGGGTGTAAGGCATGCAGAGGAACACGCTATCCAACCTAGTTTTTCTCCTTGTTGAACATGCTCCCTGACCAACCTGTAGGAGTCGCTAATGCAGTGACCAAGATTAGATCCTCT
>NC_139951.1:22878661-22883661 GCF_963454915.1 Gymnoscopelus microlampas | reverse complement strand
GTGTGTGTGTGTGTGTGTGTGTGTGTGTGTGTGTGTGTGTGTGTGTGTGTGTGTGTGTGTGTGTGTGTGTGTGTTTCAAGATATCATGGTTTATTATGACCCTACATGAAATGTGGAAGCTCCACCATAGTAATCACTCTTACTTACTTACTTTCTAACATGTCACTCGTTTATTCATTTATTTATGTTTTTTTTTTATCCACATCCCTATTTTGGGCAAATCTTCCACAATTATTCAAAATCTTTCAAACATTTTCAAAAGAATTTCAATTTTTCCTTTCTTACAGTAATACATAATCTATTGGCTGACTAAACAAGGTGACATCATCTCAATGATTCAGTGGTCTTATGCTGCAAGGGAGGCAATCTCTGTCGTGTCAGACCTCTTTAGTATGTGGACAAGAGGAACAATATCAGCCATACCAAATGATCTCTCTCTCTCTCTCTCTCTCTCTCTCTCTCTCTCTCTCTCTGTCTCCCTCTGTCTTTTTCTCTCTCTCTCTCTCAAATATCTTTTGGTGGCCCACGGTGAAGGTACTGTATGTGTACTGCACAGTGCTGTACATCTTCAGTAAAGAGGAGCGTTTTTGTGATGCGCTGAAATGGTCCTTGCTTCCACCAGCTCTTTCAATTTGACAACACAACTCACACATTTTCCAACAAGGTTTCCGACTACTATAGATGTCCTGTCACACTGTCAAACAGACATAACATTCACCAGCACATTCTGATTAGAGTAATTCCGTGACATCATACACATACTATCATTACCTATCTTACGTAAGCACCAAGCTCTCAGGCTACTGCACTGCCTTTTATGTTTGGTGAATCTGTCTTTGAAAGAGAGTCTTCTTTCATTATTCCTTATTCCTCTTCTTCCTCTCATTTTTCCTTTGTCTGTCTGTCTGCCTGTCAGTCTGTCTGTCTCTCTGTCTGTTTGAAGCATACCAGACGTTTGGAGGCATGGGGCTGGCAGTCAGACTGATGGATAAGACAACCGGGCAGACAGATGGAGATAGAAGGAGAGATGAACAGACATGCAGAGATGAGTGGAGAGAAAGAGATGGCAAGAGAGACAGTAGAGAGAGGCAGTAATAGACGGGCGGACATGTTGAGGGCAGGGGTGGATAGATAAAAAGCTAGATAGATTGAGCGAGAGAGGGAATAGATATCCACAGAGAGAGAACGAAAGAGAGAGAGAGAGAGAGAGAGAGAGAGAGAGAGAGAGAGAGAGAGAGAGAGAGAGAGAGAGAGAGAGAGAGAGAGAGAGAGACACACACACACACACACACACACACACACACACACACACACACACACACACACACACACACACACACACACACACACACAAAAGAGGAAACAAAGTGACCTAGACAGTGGCAGGCGTGACGTGTGGTCTCATTTTATCGTAACAGCATTCCCCTGTGATGCCTTTACCACAGACACATACAGTACAGTAACTTTAACGACTTCTGTTTCTATTTCTATCACATTCGTATAAAGCACTTCTTATATGAGAGCTGTAAGAAGCTGTATATTTCACATGCTTCCATGGTGCTCAGATGATGTTCCTATGACCTAGAACATCACCTAATACAGGGGACAAGGACAAGGTGGCAGTATGAGACTGAGAAATGACAGAACAGATGAAAGAACAGGGTGAAACGCAGGGTATTTGATTCAGGGAGGAGAGGGTGAAGTGAGGACGGACGAGAGATGGGTTTTCATTTTACAACGGAAGATAAAGGGTGACTCGACTCTGCTGTTCTGGCAGGAGCGGTGAGGTCATTCCGCCACATTATCCATTTGCCAAGTCATGTAGTGGTTGCTTGCTTTCAAAGTGCCTTACAACAACACCATGAGTGGAGCCATTTTTAGCCAGCTATTAGGTGTCCTGAGTGGGAAACAAGCCACTAAATCTGGGAGAGTTGTCATATGCCTGTATGATCAGCAGTTTTTAGGTTTTGCATCATTTTAAAGTGTACAGAGATAGTCGATAATCTCTTGTTGCACACCTGCTTTCACTGGATAGGTGCGTAGGAGTAGAACAGCCAACATTAAAACAAAGTAGTCCCGCACACATTAAGGCAATTTTTCAGTCAACTGACCATCTTCAGGCACAGTATACTGAAAAAAGTGTACAGAGACACATTTAGAAAATACTCTTTATACCTTTTTTCTTTTTTTGAAAACTAAGGAACAGATTAAAAATAAACACATGTCTGAGTGGTGCGGGGTAAAGTAGTGGCCCATCACCCTGGAGACGGTTTGATTCCTCCACGGCACCCCAAGCTTGGAAATGTTGGTGGGTGGGAAGTTCTTTGCACCAGCACTAGCGTTTCATAGGTTAGTCGCTTTGTTCAACAAATGTATTCATATTCTTCTTTATATCTTCCTTTTATTTAAGAAAGGGTTAGATTTTGGCCATTTCATTCTTTATTTAGATAGGAGAGTTTTTTTTTTTTAAACAGGAAACCAAGAGCAGAGAGAAGATGAGAGTTGGACTGGAACACGCAACTCTTAATAAAGTTGAGATCAACGCAAGTTCAGGAGTCTTATAAAAGCCACTCCCCTTTCTCAATCACCTATCTACCTCACCTGCCTTCACTCATCAGCCACTCCCCATTCTCAATCTCCAGTATCTACTACACCTGCTTCCACTCACCACAGCCAATCCTTGTTGCAATCCCCACTGTATAAATACACCTGTGATCAACTGATCAACTTATTTGATCTACTTCACGTCCTCCTTCTGCCCCAAACTCCTCCTTCCTCCTCGATTCTTGCTCTTCATCCTTCTGTCACTATTTCTCTAGGAACCCATGGGGGGGCAGTGGCGGTGCAGATACGACCAACCGCTCCCCGCGAGTAGAGCAACGATGTGATCAACTCCTGAGATAATGCCCCCCCTGAGTCTCAACCTACCTTGGGTTCCTCATCCCGTCTCACATTAATCTCATTACGTTAAACTCAAGTAGAGGTGTGGTCTCTTACTAGTGAAAAGAGCATAATGGTCAGTGCACTGGCAGCACAGCCATGCACCCCAGATTAGTATATACTTGATGACTATGAGTGTCCTGTAAGGAAGATGAGGTTCTAGAGCTGACCATGATGAAAGAGCTTTGGCCACTTCTTGACATACTTAATGTAGGCCTATTTAGTAGACTGGAAGAGAGTCTCTCATAAGAAGTAAACCAAAAAACACGCAATGACCTACAAGGTGACCAAGGGCATTGCACCCCTACCTGCAGGGTATGATACAGTCCTACACCCCTTCCTGCGCACAGGCAGTCTGTTTGTCCCTTCCCTAAACACCATGGCCAACGCTCCAGGGGCCCTAGACTCTCCTGGCTCCAAAGCTGTGGAATGACCTCTCCCTCTCGGTCAGGACGGCAGCCTCACTCCCTTTCTTCTGATGCAGACTGAAAACTCACCGCTTCAGACTCTACCTCACCAACTAACACTAATTTCTTTGTATCTGTATTTGTACCTGCATGTTATTAGATGCTACTGTAGTTAAGTTACTTTTTCCACAGATGCTATATATACGTAGATGTATGCATTTTGCTTGTCCACAGATGCTAAGTATTAAATATATACTAGGTTTGATGTCTACCTGCTATACAGGTACATAAGCTGGAGGTGCCGTGGACGTACTGTACTTACTTTGTTGCACATGCTTGTTTTCTTGGCTATATTTACTTGGTCACTTACCCTGTTGCCGACTGACTAGAGTTCATGCCATATATCCTCAGATCTTGGACTTTAGTTTATACGTTGCTCTGGATACGCCTAGATTGGTATCATTCACATACTGTAGAGGGGAGGCTGAGGTGATTTCCACTATTTAACCCGCTGTATGAATCCAATTGCAGTGGTAGACAAATAAAACTTTAAGAGGGGTTGGCAGGGCTGTCCTGCTACATGCCAGAGTGCTACAAAAACGCTTTGCACTGTTATACTCCATAATAATATATATGGACAATTAATTACAAGCAGGGGTCATCACCATGCTTGCTTGTGATAGACATTTTGATCAATATTTTATTTTTGTCACAGACATACAAAATAACTGGAACAGAAGGGCGCCCCCACAGTCTCATTATGGGCATGAGATCTATTTAGCCACTGCCTTTTCATCTTATTTTAGATCCATAATTCAAAAAATGCAAAGAGAAAAACTCAATAGTTTAATATGTATAATTGTGGGGAAAAAAGTGTAATGCACATCAAACAATAATAAAAAACATTATTTATGACATACTGATGATTGTAAAAATTAAATACACATTGCGTGGCTCTATTTCAAAATTCGATAAGGCATGGCAGCCTTTTCTATCGCACGTTGATAATCTTGCACTCGATCCCCCAACGGAACCTGAATGAGTCTGTAACCTGCATATATGGAAGTATCCAATCTGATATATGATGAACCCTTGGTGTGTGCCTGCTTATCACCTCACTGACATGTACAATTGCTTTCAATGACCTGTGCCTAACTCGATGTAGCGTTTATAGATCATGGACTGTTTTCTATATACATACATGTTTTTGGAGAATTTACGTTGTGTTTTTGTTCTGTTGTCTGTTATTTTTTTCTTTGTGAGTGTTGTCTGTTTTTTGTTTTGTTTTGTTTGGATGTTGTTTATATCTTACTCTCACTGTTTGGAGATACTCTGTTTATTTGCTTAGTTACTTCAATAAGTGTCTGTACTACCTATGAGTATGTAAAATAACAAAAACGAATAAACAAAACGTTTAAAAAAAAAAAAAAAAAAAAAAAAACATACTGATGATTGCACTTGACTTGATATTTGTATATGGCAAAATGGTTGAAATTTCAGTTCCTTCTTTTATTTATTTTTCTCAGTTCTCTGTCTGCTGTGTAATTGTCTTCAAATTACGTGTGGTTTGTCCGCAAGTGTCTTTTCAAGTTCTCTTCCTTCACCATCACTGTGCAGTTCTTGCTGATGAGACAAATACTTAGAATAATGATG
>NC_139951.1:22866161-22873661 GCF_963454915.1 Gymnoscopelus microlampas | reverse complement strand
GCCCATGTAAAAAATTTGGGGCGGGGGGTGTGTGCACAGTTTCGCAGCGACCGGGCCGACAGTGCCTGAGATTAGCTGGTCGCACACGGACAGGACACACGGACGGACACACAGACGGACGGACAGGGGGTAAAACATACTCTCTCGCCATGCCTTTCGGCCTGGCGGAGACAATAATTCCTGGAGGTACTTCCCTTGGCCTAGTGGTGTCAGTTTGCATACATGGCTTGGTGCTGATCGGTCCAGCAGTTTGTGAGATTAGCTACACACTAGTGATGAGCGGGTCGGGTTTTTTCATGACCCGCCCCGCCCCGCGACGGAACCCAACCCGCCTCAACCCGCCCCGCGAACCCATATATAAATCTATGGCTCAACCCGCCCCGCGACCCGCGATTTTTTTTTTATTCTGTAAAATCATGGTTAGAAAATAATCCCCAAGTGTATTCAAACTGTTTTATTGTTATTATTCTTATTAGGAATAAAGACAAAACAAGAGCATGTGATCATTTTATTTTTTTTTGTGTGTGAGAGCGGCTGACCCGCTCACCCACAGCCCGCATAATTGCCTCTGAAATTCTGACTCGACCCACCCGCGCCGCGGGTTGACCCGCGGGTTACGGGTCGACCCGCTCATCACTACTACACACACACACACACACACACACACACACACACACACACACACACACACACACACACACACACACACACAGATGTGTGTATATATACTGTATATTTGGCCTTATGTACTCATTTGTTTTGATTGTGCTGCTTGTACCTCCTATTGCTGCGTATCAGTTGGCTACAGAGATGACCACTCATCTCAGTGTCACCCGTCATTGATCCTCAAGGATCAATGACGTCTCATCTCATCTCATCTTATCGCAGCTCCGACCTTTTCCGGGATTCCAAGACCTTGAAAGGGGAAAAGCTACCCTGCTGACACCAGCAAGTGTGTAAACATGGGTTTTGTCTGTGTGGGTGTGTTGTGCGTGAGTGTGACTGTGTGTATGGTACACGTGTTGACATGTGTGAAATGTGTATGCCGGGCCTGAGGCAGGCTTGCCTTACGACTATGTGTGTTTGGCGTGACCACATTTCCATCACACTTTGTCTTCTGCTCACTTCGCACATATAGGGGGGCCCTCCTCTTATGCTCATACAAACAAACCATCATGCACAACATGCAATGCAGCCATGAAAAAGGACATGCATGTGCAGCACAGACTTGCACATGCTCTCCAATTATACCACACACAGTGAAGGCTGAGAATGAACATACAGTACAATAAAGTCAATTACTGTTCATATAGTACACACCACACATAGAGGGCTGCAACACACACACACACACACACACACGCACACGCACACGCACACGCACACACGCACACACACACACACACACACACACACACACACACACACACACACACACACACACACACACAGATCTCGGTGATTGTGTGCAGCACTCAAGGAAGTCGTGAGAGTCAAAGGGAGTGAGAGAGACAGAGAGACAGAGAGAGAGAGAGAGAGATAGAGGGAGAGAGAGAGAGAGAGAGAGAGAGAGAGAGAGAGAGAGAGAGAGAGAAGCCACATAATTGATTACTGAGTGGATAGGAGAACCATGGGCTAGAGGCAGGGCTACATGATTCAAATGGCAGAAGGGGGAAGGTGTTCGAGACAGACACAGGAAGAGGGAGAGAGTCAGAGGAAAACAAAGTCAGATTGAGAGAAAGAATTGAGAGACCACAATGGAAACAAGCTACAGCTTTTTGTGTATAATAATCCACATTGGCGTTTTTCTTAATTAATGACATTGTTGTGATTTTTCTATCTATAGAGAGAACAAGAGAAACAGAGAGATGGAGAGAGAACAGAAGACACACCCCCAAAGGTTATTTGTCCCCCTTTTCTCCTGCTTTTTCACCTTCATCAAAGTCTTTCCATTTAACTCCTTGACTTTCCCTTTATCTCCTTGAGAGTAACTTAGCCTTTATATGAGTGTGTTACTCATTCAATAACAACCAATAATGACAACAGGCTTTAGACTTGTTGGTCTTACAATATAATATGTCTCAATACTGAAAAAGTCTAGGGAGGAAGTAGTGACAATGACCCAAGACGGGGGAAAAAAGTCCTGTGTCATTGAGCCAGTATATGGTTCAACACTTTGTCATTCATCACTACACATCTATATACATTCACCATTTTCCCATGTTGACGGTAGCCTATGTGTAATTACTTTACTGTATACTGGATGGATATAAATTCACCTCTTGCTCTTACAATATACTCTGTATCTGTGCTACTATCCCTGTTTTTAATCTCCTCGTTTGCCTTCCCGAAATCCCTTTCAATACTCAGTATTACACACACACACACGCACACGCACACGCACACGCACACGCACACGCACACGCACACACACACACACACACACACACACACACCATCCAGACCCCAACCTACACACAGACACGCAGCCATTGTGAGATGAGGTCACTGCTGTGTGACTCATATTAATGGAGCGCCAGACAACAGTCAGGAAGATTGGCTACATGACTGTCTAAATGACAAATGTGCATGCGAGCGCACACAGACACACACACACGCACGCACGCACGCACGCACGCACGCACGCACGCACGCACGCACGCACGCACGCACGCACGCACGCACGCACGCACGCACGCACACACACACACACACACACACACACACACACACACACACACACACATGTGTGTGTCACGCGCACACGCACACACACACACAAAGACCTTCAACACGCATATACAGACATTTACATGTATGCATCCATAGTAGCACATATCTGTATACATGCAACACATATACTCAAGCACACACAAGCATTTTCATGCACGCACATGCACACTAACGAGCACACTGACACACACTCGCTCGCACGCACGCACGCGCACACACACACACACACACACACACACACACACACACACACACACACACACACACACACACACTCACTCTCTCTCACACTGGGCTTCCCCCTCCCTATGAATTCCAAGGCGATGTTTGTAAATAGGATTACTGAGAACAACACATCCATAGTCATCATAATATGCATTGGTAAAAGCCCTGACATAGTGGGCCTTGCACAGACAGAGAATTCCCATCCAAAACGGTCTACTACATTTAGAAGTTTGCATCATGTGTCAATTAACAATATACTACTGATGCTATTGTGCATAATTTATTAATATTACTGTCACCAGCATTGACATTTCATAGTTTTCAGTCTGCCATATTATTTCCTTCCTTTTCTTTTCCCATCCAGGGGTTTTCTTAGGAGGACAGGTGGTGTCGTTTTGTTGCCTTTGTTAAATGTGAGCCTGTAAAGCCCTTAAAGTGTGATTAATGGCTATACAAATATATTTGTGTTGAGTTGAACTTGAGTAGAACACTCACTATTTCCTAATATTATCTTGAACCCCCCCCCCCAAAGAAAAATCCATATCTATGTAGACATTCCACAAATCTCAGCCTGTGAGTATGAGTATGAGTATGAGTATGTGAGTATGTGTGTATGACTAGTCTTCACGAGAACCATCCAATCGCCTTCACATTTGCTGTGTGTATTGTATTGTATTGCTGATACCCGAGGGAGAGCAGAGTCGAGTGTGAAGTCAGTTGGATCAGCAGTTCTCCAGAAGCAGCGTGTGCCTATACTTGCAAAGTCAACACAAAGAAAAATGAATCTGAATGATGCAATATAATTTCAATCACGCAAATGCCGTAATTCGCCATTAGAATGAAATGCTGCACTAATTTGTGTGGCATTGGCTATTTTAGCTACAGTAACTAACATTCAAGATAACTAACAGGCATTACTCTTTAACAATGTTATGTTATGTTTATTTTATTTGACGTGGACATCACAATTGCATTGGACAGACCAGATGCATTGCTTGAGTGTTCTAGCACAAGTGCTAATTTTCAACGCCTGTCCATGGGAGGATTTTCTAAACCGAATAGAAGAAATTAAACATCACAATGCTCAGCCATGCATACTTAAAACTACAATCGACAAAAAGTATTAAAAATAAGACAGAATACAGTTCGCAGAGGGAATTAAATATTTTTGAAGATGTTTTTCCAGGCCAGGAAGGATTGGTGGAGGGGGAGAATGACTGTTGTTTGTTGTTGTTGTTGTTGTTGCTGCTGTCTGCCGGCCCACTGTCCCAGAGAAGACTGCTGATGCTCATCCCCTGGGTAATGATTTGGTGTGAGTGTTAGTGTGTGCACGTGGGCACATGTATGCGTGTCTATGCATGCACATTTTCATTCTCATGGATAGACATAGTCTATCCATTTATATACACATTAGCCATAGATGTGTAAAAAAAAATTGATTTTAGATGAGATATTGCAGGTCAATTATGAAAATTACATGAATCTTTACATGTATTGTTAATGCATGAGTTCTTCACAATAACATCTAGCAAAGAAAATGATTTTAGTAAATTAGCCTAAATATTGTAGGGTCCGGGTGTGCATTAGTCAGGAGAGGGACTTCCTAGCATGCCGCGAGGCACACACGCGCATGTGCACGCACACGTGCGCACGCACACACACACACACACACACACACACACACACACACACACACACACACACACACACACACACACACACACACACACACACACACACACACACACACACACACACACACACTATTGTGCCATTATCATGTTATATAGTTTTTATTTCTATGGGAAATGTCTTGGAAGGGATTCTCTGGGAAGAGGCAGAGAGGGAGCTGGATGCCAGTGAGCAGAGGGCACGGTACCAGTTTATACCTCAGAAGATGCCAACCTCTCCTACTGGCCAGAAGGCACCAGTGAGCGGGATACAGGCAGCAATGACTCTGCATTGGGAATCACACTGGTAGCACACCACCTAGAGGAGGTGCCATGTTACCTTGCTACAATGTAAATGGACCTATCAACATCTACTGCCTCCAGGTTGAAAAGGGGGCTCAACTCAATGGCTGGTCTGACAATGAAACATCTGCCCACCTTGCCTTGGCATTGGAAGGACAGACACTCAGACCAGAGGACCCTTTGACCAGTCTGCCTTTGAGGATGGCAATTGTCCAGTAGACGGAGGAGAAAAGTAGAGCATTCCTATGCTCTACTTTTCTCCAAGCTGCATGGACTAATCCAATGCAGCTAACATATCATGTTGTTGCTCGTTGGTGCCACAAGCCGTTGTTAAAGGACTCCTTCCTGGCTGTTTTAGAGAGCATATCCATGCCCCTTTGCCCCAATGCCCTCAAAATTATGATGATGGGGACAGTGAAGAGCCATTACAGCAGGTGTCTCCTGTCTCTAGCTGTCAGTCACAATGACACTGGATAGACAGAAGAAAGGCCTATGCTCTGGCTGCTACCAATGTGGAGAACCGGGGCACATAGACATTGCATCGAAAGTCTATGTGCGATGGTCAGTCTCCTGGAACATCGGATGGCTGCTGCAGCTTCCTGGGCCTGGTATGTTATCGCCTGTTCGTGCGGAAATTTGCAGTCAACACCAGCTCCTTACACAGGCTGACACATAAGGACAGGCATCCTTTTGGGACGAGGCATGACGTGGCTTGAAACAATTTCAAGGTGCACCATCAAGCAGGCCATCTCCATAGCAACACTGTTAAAACAGCTCCACTGCCCCTGAACCCCTTCACCCACACAACCTGCAGAAGGTTAAAATTGTATCTTCTTCCTGACAAACATAGCTCGTAGGAACATTCAAAGAGGTCTAACCTACAAACAAATATCTGGAAACAATGTCTTAAGCAAGGTAGATTATCCCACACCACTCCATACAAACACTCTTCAGACTGGTTAGCCATAGTAGTAACACAAACGTATTTGACATATTCGTTCTGGTGTACCTATTTTGATATTTCTTAGTTTTTCAGAAAGTACAGCATTATGGTATATCTTGGACACTACACTATTTAGGCTAATTTAGTCAAATCATTTGCTTTGCTATGATATTCTTATTAAAAGTAACTCATATATTAACAATAAATGTAAAGATTTATCTAATTTGCATACAAAATCAAAACCCTAAATACCACTTATATTGGTCTACCTACACCCAAATTATCATTACATTAATGTATTATGCTTATTTCCTAATTTGCTCAAATATGCAAATGTTCTAATTCAATATGCACAATACAAAAATGTCCTAAGCATAAATGGATTCTACAGAACAAATTACCTTGGGATCAACTGTGAAAAGTTTGATATGTAACCATTGCTTTCCAGAAATATGGCCTAGAAGTCATAATAATTGATATACAGAAACTATTTGGTCATATTAGCTTATTATTACAAATAGCAGTTTATTGGGATATTTAGTACTTCAGTAGTGGTCAGATGTACAGGAATATTAATATTTGTAAAAATAAGTAGGCCTACTTGGAATTACACAGAACATTACCATGTGTTTGCTTTGAGTCGTTACATATGCATAATATATGCTAATTAACTACAATAAACATACCCAATGGTTACACTGTAAATATCCTTACACCTGAGATAAAATGTTAATTATTTGAATACAGAAAACAACCAAAACATAAGTTGGATGACCTCTATTCGTTATTTCTGCTGTATGCAAATTATCTCAATACAATACAATCAATACAAAAATGTCCCAAGCAGAAATGGAGTCAAAAATGACATAAGGATCAACTGAGAAAGGTTTGGCACACCCATTTATGAGGTTGTTATAGCTTTTGCCCGGTCTAAAACAGAGACCCAGTGTAGATATCTAGTGTCAAAATAAGTCTGTTTTTATTTAAGTCTTATCCATCTTGGTTTGATTCTTCACTTTTACTCTTACCTGTAGCTCTCCTGTGTTTCACTCTGTTGCTGCTATGACACCTGACCCCCCCCCCCCCCCCGGGAAATCAATAAGGTTTATCTTATGCTGTGCACACTATAACAGACACCTGTGCATGCGTGTGTGTGTGTGTGTGTGTGTGTGTGTGTGTGTGTGTGTGTGTGTGTGTGTGTGTGTGTGTGTGTGTGTGTGTGTGTGTGTGTGTGTGTGTGTGTGTGTGTGTGTGTGTGTGTGTGTGTGTGTGTGTGTGTGTGTGAGTTGTCCTCAGTGAAGGGCAGAGCCACGATGCTGCTGAGGTACAGAATAAAAAGGGACTGTAAGCTCCCTGCTCAGCCACTGAGCTGTCTCATCTGTGAGGGGAAGAAAACCTAAATATGAGGCAAGACACAGTAAGAATGACTACACAGTTAAATCTGAGTGTTAGTTTAACTCTGCAAGAGTCCATTTTTCACTCAGGATTTTGCTATATGCGTACGTAAGTTGCTATACAGTCGGTCTAAAAAACATGCAGCCTCTGTCTTTACTCCTATTTTTATTGTGTCAACAATTTCTGACATTCCTTGCTCTTCTATTTTTATGGATACCACTCTCAATCTTT